>NC_053023.1:439287580-439521940 GCF_003073215.2 Triticum urartu
AAGTGGGTGGTGGGTGGGCTTTGAATTTCTTCATCATCCGCATCCCAACCATGCCGACCATAGTCCGGCCAGGGCTCTCCTGACAAAGAGAGAGACTTTAGTGAATTCATAATATCGCCGAAGGGCGAGTGCTGAAAGATGTCCGCGGCGATGAACTCCATGATCGACGCCCCATCGGGTTCGATCGGTCGGGGTGCGGAGGGCTCGGAGTCCGGAGAGGAGTCTGGCTCCTTGGAGTCACGGGCTTCGCAGAGAATAGGGCTGGTGTTCGGCTCGATTGCCATAGAGATTCCAACCCCCGAGGTGGTGTCTAACCACCCATCCTCGGTTGGTGTGATCGGCTCCGAGCTAGGGGTCGGAGCGAACACAGGTGCGGCCTCCAGGGCACTGTTCGGCGGCAGAGCTAAATCGTGCCCATCGTGACAGTGCGGCGCACTCGGCTGTGGCTCGAATCCGTCGAAGATCAAGTCTCTACGGATGTCGACCGTGTAGTTCAAACTTCCAAATCTGACCTGATGGCCAGGGGCGTAGCTTTTGATCTGCTCCAGATGACCAAGCGAATTGGTCCGCAGTGCAAAGCCGCCGAATACGAAGATCTGTCCGGGGAGAAAAGTCTCACCCTGGATTGCATCGCTGTTGATGATCGGAGAAGCCATCGGGCCTAAAAGCGATGACACGGAGGAACTCTCAATGAAAGCACCAATGTCAGTGTCAAAACCGGCGGATCTCGGGTAGGGGGTCCCGAACTGTGCGTCTAGGTCGGATGGTAACAGGAGGCAGGGGACACGATGTTTTACCCAGGTTCGGGCCCTCTTGATGGAGGTAAAACCCTACGTCCTGCTTGATTAATATTGATGATATGGGTAGTACAAGAGTAGATCTACCACGAGATCACAGAGGCTAAACCCTAGAAGCTAGCCTATGGTATGATTGTTGTTCGTCCTACGGACTAAAACTCTCCGGTTTATATAGACACCGGAGAGGACTAGGGTTACACAGAGTCGGTTACAATGGTAGGACATCTACATATCTGTATTGCCAAGCTTGCCTTCCACGCCAAGGAAAGTCCCTTCTGGACACGGGACGAAGTCTTCAATCTTGTATCTTCATAGTCCAGGAGTCCGGCCGAAGGTATAGTCCGGCTATCCTAATCCAGGACTCCCTCAACACCCAATACAATGGTAAATGGTATAGGTGCACTAGTTCGGCGAAGAGATGGTGAAACAAGTGGTACATGGATAGTAGATAAAGGTATTTGTAATCTGAAAATATAAAAACAGCAAAGTAACTAATGATAAAAGTGAGCGTAAACAGTATTGCAATGATAGGAAATAAGGCCTAGGGTTCATACTTTCGCTAGTGTAAGTTCCCTCAACAATGATAGCATAATTGGATCACATAACTATCCCTCAACATGCAACAAAGAGTCACTCCAAAGTCACTAATAGTGGAGAACGAACGAAGAGATTATGGTAGGGTACGAAACCACCTCCAAGTTATTCTTTCCAATCAATCCGTTGGGATATTCCTATAAGTGTCACAAACAGCCCTAGAGTTTGTACTAGAATAACACCTTAAGACACAAATCAACCAAAACCCTAATGTCACCTAGATACTCCATTGTCACCTCAAGTATCCATGGGTATGATATACGATATGCATCACACAATCTCAATTCATCTATTCAACCAACACATAGAACCTCAAAGAGTGCCCCAAAGTTCCTACCGGAGAATCACGACGAAAACGTGTGCCAACCCCTATGCATAGGTTCATGAACCCGCAAGTTGGTCACCAAAACATACATCAAGTGGCACGCGGTATCCCATTGTCACCACAGATATCCACAGCAAGACATACATCAAGTGTTCTCAAGTCTTTAAGGACTCAATCCGATAAGATTACTTCAAGGGGAAAACTCAATTCATTACAAGAGAGAAGAGGGGGAGGAGAAACATAAGATCCAACTATAATAGCAAAGCTCGCGATACATCAAGATCGTGCCAAATCAAGAACACGAGAGAGAGAGAGAGAGAGAGAGAGAGAGAGAGATCAAACACATAGCTACTGGTACATACCCCCAGCCCCGAGGGAGAACTACTCCCTCCTCGTCATGGAGAGCACCGGGATGATGAAGGTGGCCACCGGAGAAGGATTACCCCCTCCGGCAGGGTGCCGGAACGGGTCTAGATTGGTTTTTGGTGGCTACAGAGGCTTCTGGCGGCGGAACTCCCGATCTATGTTGCGTTCTGGAAGTTTTAGGTCACGTAGGTATATATGGGTGCAGGAGGTACGTCAGGGGAGCCACGAGGGTCCCATGAGACAGGGGGCGCGCCCCCCACCCTCGTGAGCACCTCGTTCCTTCCTTGACGTGGGGTCCAAGTCCATCAGGTGTGTTTCCTTCCAAAAATAACTTCTCCAGTTGATTTAGTTCCGTTTCGACTCCGTCTGATATTCCTTTTCTTCAAAACACTGAAATAGGCATAAAACAGCAAATCTGGGCTGGGCCTTCGGTTAATAGGTTAGTCCCAAAAATAATATAAAAGTGGATAATAAAGCCCAATATTGCCCGAAACAGTAGATAATATAGCATGGAGCAATCGAAAATTATAGATGCGTTGGAGACGTATCAATGCCTCATGGGCAAGATGACTAAGACTCCATTCTTCGGAACAATGGAGCGAGCCGCTGACTTATTGGAAATAATACATACCGATGTATGCGGTTCGATGAGTGTTAAGGCTCGCAGCGGGTATCGTTATTTTCTGACCTTCACAGATGATTTGAGCAGATATGGGTATATCTACTTAATGAAACACAAGTATGAAACATTTGAGAAGTTCAAAGAATTTCAGAGTGAAGTTGAGAATCATCGTAACAAGAAAATAAAGTTTCTACCATCTGATCGCGGAGGCGAATATTTGAGTTATGAGTTTGGCCTTCATTTAAAACAATGTGGAATAGTTTCACAACTCACGCCACCTGGAACACCACAGCATAATGGTGTGTCCGAATGATGTAACCGTACTTTATTAGATATGGTGCGATATATGATGTCTCTTACCGATTTACCACTATCGTTTTGGGGTTATGCATTAGAGACAGCTTGTAAGGGCATATTTATCCCTAAGGTGTTTTGGTGATTGATGACAATGCTTTTGCAGACTAATCATGTGCCTTGAGTTTCCCAGATGTTTCATCGCTAGGCACAAGACGGTTTGGTGCCCCTCGAAGACTGTTGAATACGGCGTCTTTTCTATGTTTCTTTTTGGTGGATTTGAGTCGTAGGAAAGCCGAACTATTAAGAGGGGGTCCGCGTCGGAAAGGATTGGGTGGAATCATCTCGTACATGTTTTCTTCCTTGTCCCCTCCTTTCCCCTGCACTTTGGAGCATCCTCCGTTTGATCCTTTTTCCCCTTGTCCTGACTGCTGTTGGTGGGCTTGCGGTAGTACTGCTCCTTGTTGAGCGGTAGTACCGCAGGCACCCGCGGTAGTACCACACTTTGGCACGGTAGTACCGCGGGTGACCACGGTAGTACCGCTCCTCTGGAGCCGCAGTACCGTGGCCCCCAGGCCAAGTACCGCTCCTTCACGGTAGTAGGGGCGGATGTAATTTTTACATCCGCGCCACTGCGGTAGTACCGCTTCCCTTGCGCCGTAGTACCATGCGCGGCCTGGCTCAGCTGCCAGGTGGTAGTACCGCTCCTCTGCGGTAGTACTGTGTTGGATTTTTGCTTCTTCCATTTACTAGCGGAAGTAGGCACGGATGTATCTCTATCCGCGCTCTTCCCAGGCTAGGGGTTTCCTGCCTTGCGGTAGTACCGCAAGGGGGAGCGGTAGTACCGCCCTCGGCTCTTGTGCTACAGGTCTGCCCTAGCTGCTACTGCTGCTGCGGTAGTACCGCGGGTCCGCACGGTAGTACCGCATGGCCTTGCGGTAGTACCGCTTATCAGCAAGCGAAAGTACCGCGTGGCCCTGCGGTAGTACCACTGGTCTGGGGCGGTAGTACCGCTGGTCGTGGGCTGGTAGGTGGATAACGGTTGGATTTTGTCCTAAGCTATAAAAGGGGTGTCTTCTTCCTCTAGTTGACCACCTCTTCCAACCCTAAGCTCCACTGTTGCTCCAAGCTCCATTTTCGCCTGATCTCACTCCCTAGCCAATCAAACTTGTTGATTTGCTCGGGTGTGGTTGAGAAGGCCCCGATCTACACTTCCACCAAGAGAAATTTGATTCCCCCCACTAATCCCTTGCGGATCTTGTTACTCTTGGGTGTTTGAGCACCCTGGACGGTTGAGGTCACCACGGAGCCATAGTCCATTGTGGTGAAGCTTCGTGGTGTCGTTGGGAGCCTCCAATTGAGTTGTGGAGATTGCCACAACCTTGTTTGTAAAGGTTCGGTCGCCGCCTCCAAGGGCACCAATAGTGGATCCACGGCATCTCGCATTTTGTGAGGGCGTGAGGAGAATACGGTGGCCCTAGTGGCTTCTTGGGGAGCATTGTGCCTCCACACCGCTCCAACGGAGACGTACTTCCCCTCAAAGGGAAGGAACTTCGGTAACACATCCTCGTCTCCACCGGCTCCACTCTTGGTTATCTCGTGCCTTTACTTGTGCAAGCTTATTTGTGATATATCTCTTGCTAGCTTGTGTTTCTATCTTTGTTGCATCAGATAGGTTGCTCACCTAGTTGCATATCTAGACAACCTACTTTGATGCAAAGTTTAAATTGTTAAAGAAAATCAAAAAATTGTTAGTTGCCTATTCCCCCCCCCCCCTCTAGTCAACCATACCGATCCTTTCAATTGGTATCAGAGCCTCGTCTCTTTATGAAGGACTTTACCGTTTGAAGAGTATGGTTGACGTCGTAGAAGGTGAGGAGGAGCACTCCGGTGCAAATCCGATATCTTCCTACAGGAGATGGGGGAACCGCGGTCTCTCGTGAGGAGTTCAATGTGGCGTTGACACATTGAAAACCTCCATGACGACCAAGGTCAAAAGCATGTTTAAAGATTTCTTAGAAGAGCTTAAACTTTCCACTGCACCGTTGAAAGTGGGTGATCCCGCCAACAAGGTGACGGATGCTACCTCCGACAAGGGGGAAGCTACTAGAGAGAAAGCCCTTCCTACTAGTGGTAAGAGTGGCACCGGCATCTTTGCCCATGTGGAATCTCCACTTGTCTATGGTGGACCTCTCCCTTCCACTCATTTGAATCAAGCCAGGCCGGCCCCTAAGATTGAGAAGAATGTTGAATTTGACTCTTGGGTCTATCGTTTTAAGCGTCATTTAAATCATGTGAACACTAACCTTTGGAGAATCATTGAAGAAGGTTTCTATCCGCATGACCGAAGCAACTTCACTCCTAGAGAAGCCGTGGATAATCAATTCAATGAGAATGCTCTCTTCATCATTCATGAAGCTATCCCACCTGAAAACCTTCCTCATCTCCGGCCCTACTCCTTGGCCAAAGATGCTTGGCGCCAAGTTGTTTCCCTCTACCGGGGAAGCGCAAGCATTCAACGCTCCAACTATGAAGTGGTGCAAGATGAAGCCAATGAGTTTGCAATGAAAGAAGATGAAGAACCTCATGAGCTCTATCGGAGGGTAACCAAACTTGTGGTCTCGCTCTGAGATCATGGAAGCAAGGACACGGATGAAAATTGGATCAAGCGCAAATTCCTCAAGGCAATGATGCCCTACCACAAAGCCATGTCCTCCGTCATTCGTCAAAGGCCGGACTTCCACACCTTGTCCTCAAGTGATGTGTTGGATGAGTTCGTTGCTATGAGCATATTGGACAAGACCGCCGACAATGCGGTACTTCGCTCTCAACGAGTAAAGAAACCCAACCTTGCTCTAAAGGCCAAGGTTAGTATGCAGGAAGAGGATGAAGAGGAAGAATAGGAGAGTAAACTCGAAGATACGAAGTATGCCTATCATGAACACATGGCCCTTGCTTCAAGGCAATTTTGGAGCAAGAAGAACTCAAGGCCCAACTTCAAAAAGAACATTTCAAGTGGCACAAAGGGCAAGCAACGAGTGAGGACTTGTTCAATTGTGGCAATGTAAGTCACTTTGTTGCGGAGTGCCCTTATGAGAAGAGGGAAGAAAATGGTGGCAAGCTCATCCGAAAGGACAAGGCCAAGTCATTCCCCAACAAGAGCAATTTCACCAAGAAGACTCCTCTCAAGGCATTGGTGGTACAAGAAGAGTACAATGAGGATGATGAAGATGGTGAGTCGGTTGCCATGGCCTACGTTGCCATTGCGACAACTCCACGTGTGTCTCTCTTCGACTCACCCAATGAGAGCATCACCGCCAAGTGCCTCATGGCTAAAGCCACCAACAAGGTAACCCCCAACATCAAAACTACCATCATTAATCATCCCTCTTCGACGGATAGCATTGATGAACATGAGGGAAATAATGTGGAGGTGAATGAGTTTGAGGCCTTTATGGGTAAACTCAAGGGTAAATCCAAGAAGCACTTTGTTTCTCTCTTGGAACAACTTGGTGAAGCCAATGACATGATCGAGGCTCACAAAGATACCATCTCTAAGATGGAGGGGCATAGTTGTGACTATGCCGATGAGATTTTGGATCTTTCCAATTCTCTTGAGGAAGAGCGTGGTCTTCGTTTGGCTCTTGAGGAGTCTCACAACGATGATCATGCTAAATTAAAGAAAGATCTTGATCATGCGCTTGTTGTTTCTCGTGTGCTAAACTCCGAGAAGGCAAAGCTTGGGGTTGATCTTGCTAGACTCAAAGAGGAGTTTGACATTCTCGATAAGGCTCACAAAGTCTTGAAGGGTGTTCATTCTACCCTCAAGGAGTCTCATGATTAACTCCAAGTGAAGCTAACCAAGGAGAAAGCCACTTTTCCTCATATGGTGTTAATGGATAATGCAAATGCTACTAACCCTTGTTGTGAGCATGTGCATATTATTGGGGAGAATGTTCAGTTGAAGGAGCAACTTGAGAAAGGCCTTGTGTCATGCATACAAGGTGAGAAGAACCTAAACGACCTTTTGAGAAATCAAAAGGGAGTTGTGGCCAAGGAGGGGATTGGGTTGGCACCCAACCCCAAGAATAAGAAGAAGGATAACAAGACCAAACGACCTCCTCCTCTCAAGCAAACATTTGTGAAGGAGGGAGATAATGCCTCCAAGGAGAAGAAGAACAATGCAAAGGGTGACGGTGTCAAAAAGGGAAATGTCACCCCTCCCAACAAAGCCGGTGACTTTAATCCTTCTTATGTGTTATGTCGTGCTAGTGATGGGCATGTCTATGCCAAATTTGTTGGTTCTCCTCATGAGTACATTGAATGGTCTATTTGGGTTCCCAAGACCCTTGTTACTAACATCAAAGGACCCATTACTAAATGGGTACCTAAAACCAAGCATTGATCTCTTGTAGGTGTTTGCTTCCGGTGGGGAATCATGGTTGCTCGATAGTGGAGCTACAAATCATATGACTGGAAGCAAGGACTTGGTGGTGGACGTGCACAAGATTCCATCTATGCCCACCAATGTCGAGTGGGGTGATGCCTCATCTTCTAAGGTATTGGGACTTGGCAAGGTTGTCATCTCTCATGATCTCACGATCGAGAAGGTCATGCTTGTTGAGTCCCTTGCATACAATTTACTTTCCGTTCATCAACTTGCAATCATGGGCTTTGCCACTTCCTTTGATATTGATACCGTGGCCCTCTTGTGGAGCAAGACTCTTAAAGTAGCCTTTGTTGGGCACGTCGAGAACGGTCTATATGTGATTAACTTTTCGGAGCGACCCACTAAGACCGCGACGTGCCTAATGGCTAAAGTTGACATGGGATGGCTTTGGCATCACCGTTTAGCCCATGTCAATATGAGATCTTTGCAAAGTCTTCTCAAGGGGGACCATGTCCGTGGACTAACGAATGTTAGTTTTGCTAAATATCGTGCCTGCAGTGCTTGTATCGAAGGAAAGCTTCATGAGAAGGCTCACCCTCCCACGACTATCATTTACTCAAAGAGGCTTTTGGAGCTCCTTCACTTGGATCTCTTTGGGCCTCCATCCTTTGATAGTCTTGGGGGTATGAAGTATTGCTTGGTGATTGTGGATGACTACTCAAGATATACTTGGGTGTATTTCTTCAAAAGGAAGAGCGAGACCCAACAAACTGTCATTGACTTTGCAAATGAAGCACAACGTCAACACAATTCAAAGATCTTGACAATAAGAAGTGACAACGGCACCGAGTTCGAGAACTACACCTTGGATGAGTTTCTTAGTGATGAGGGGATCAAGCATCAATATTCCGCACCTTACACCCCTAACAAAACGGTGTTGTGGAGAGGAAGAACCGGACGTTGATGGATGCGGCAAGAACCATGATGGCGGAGTTCAAGTCTCCATACAACTTTTGGGCCGAAGCCATCAACACCGCGTGTCATGCATCCAATCGGCTCTACCTCCGCAAGGGCTTGAACAAGACTCCATATGAGATACTCACCGGTAACAAGCCCAACCTTAAGTACTTTCGGGTGTTCGGGTGTAAGTGTTTCATTCTCAAGAAAGGTGTTCGGTTGTCTAAATTTGAGGCTAGAGCTTATGAGGGCATATTTTTTGGTTATGCTACAAACTCTCATGCTTATCGTGTCCTCAATAAATCCACGGGACTTATTGAGGAGACGTGTAACATGGAGTTTGATGAGAATAACGGCTCCCAAGTGGAGCAAAGTTGCACTTGTGATGTAGGTGATGAAATTCCTCCTCAAGCCATAAGAAGAATGGGTGTTGGTTTTATCCTACCCATTGAGGAACCCCTTGTGGCCGAAGGAGAAGGACAATGCTCCACTCGAGTGGAGCCATCACCAACCCAAGGCCCACACGCTTACGAAGAACAAAGTGAAGGCCCTCATCCTCGTGAACAAGACCAAGGGCAAGATCATACTCAAGACGGTGTTGACACACCAAGTGATGCCCAAGGTCAAGTTCTCTCCTCCGAGCAAGTTCAAGATCAAGAACAAGCTCAAGACGTCGCTCAAGATGATCAAGTGACCGCTCCTCAACTCACCACCGAGGAGGTATTGGAGCGTCGTGCCGCCAAGATTGCTTCCAAGCTCTCCACCAAGGGTCATCTCATGAAGAATGTACTTGGAAGCATTCAAAAGGTGGTAAGCACTCGTGGACAATTGGCAAACTATTGTGAACACCACGCGTTTGTCTCTTGTGTTGAACCCCAAAAGGTATATGAAGCACTCGAAGATCCGGATTGTCTTAATGCCATGCATGAAGAACTCAACAACTTCGAGTACAATAAGGTGTGTAGATTGGTGCCAAGGCCAACGGGGAACCACAATGTCATTGGAACCAAGTGGATATTCAAGAACAAGCAAGATGCTCATGGGACCATCATTCGCAACAAGGCAAGATTGGTGGCACAAGGCTACTCCCAAGTCGAGGGTATCGACTACGGTGAAACCTTTGCTCCCATTGCTCGCCTTGAATCCATTCGTTTGTTGATTGCTTATGCTTCTCATCATAACTTTTAAGTTGCAACAAATGGATGTGAAGAGTGCTTTTCTTAATGGTCCTATTAATGAGTTGGTCTATGTCAAGCAACCCCCCGGGTTCGAGGATCCCTACTTTCCCGATCATGTGTATCAACTCGACAAGCACTCTATGGGCTTAAACAAGCCCCACGTGCGTGGTATGACCACCTTATCGAATTGTTACAAGATCGTGGGTTTGAAGTTGGGCTAATCGACCCCACTCTTTTTACTAAGAAGATCAAAGGGGAGTTGTTTGTATGACAACTATATGTTGATGACATTATCTTTGGTTCCCCAAACAGAGCTTTCAATGAGGAATTCGCCGCTCTCATGACCTCTAAGTTCAAGATGTCTTCCATGGGAGACTTGAAGTTCTTTCTAGGGTTCAAAGTGAAGCAAAGAAGAGAAGGAACATTCATCAACCAAGCCAAATACACTCGAGACATGCTCAAGAGATTCAAGCTAAGTGATATCAAGCCGGCTTCCACTCCAATGCCCACCAAGTGCCAACTTGACATAGATCCCAATGGTAAAGCAGTGGATCAAAAGGTATATCGCTCCATGATTGGATCCTTGCTTTACCTTTGTGCATCTAGACCAGATATCATGTTGAGTGTGGGAATTTGTGCATGGTTTCAAGCTGCACCTAAGGAAAGTCACTATGTGGCAATCAAGCGAATCTTTCGATATTTGGCTCATACCCCATACTTTGGCGTATGGTACCCAAGAGGAGCAAACTTCAAGCTTTTAGGGTATTCGGATTCCGATTGGGCGGGAGACAAAGTGGATAGGAAGTCCACTTCCGGAGGGTGCCAATTCCTTGGTTGCTCTTTGGTGAGTTGGTCTTCCAAAAAGCAAAGTTGTGTGTCTCTCTCATCCACCGAAGCGGAGTATGTAGCGGTCGGTAGTTGTTGTGCACAACTCTTATGGATGAGGCAAACTTTAAAGGATTACGGTGTCATTTGTGACAAAGTGCCTCTTTGGTGTGACAATGAAAGTGCCATCAAGATTTCTCTCAGCCCGGTGCAACACTTCAAGACGAAGCATATTGAGATTCGGTATCACTTCATCCGGGATCACATTAGGTGAGGGGAGATCGAGCTCAACTACGTCAACACTCATGATAACCTTGCAGATATTTTCACGAAGTCGTTGGATGAAGCAAGATTTCGCGAGTTAAGGCATGAGCTAAATATCATTGATTCGAGCAATGTTGCTTGAACCCTTGCACACCCCACCACACTCAACTTGTTGTCTTGTTTAGGTGTAGGCATGGACATAGGGGGAGTGTTGTTCTCTCAATGAACTCTCCCTCCCCCCATTATGCATAAATTGATCAAATCTTTCACATTAGCCATTTTTTATGGTACTTGTGCTTCAAAGACGAGTTTTGGTCATGGGCCCAAGGATAATTCTTTGCGGTGCCATACCAATTGACTCAAACATAGGTGGCTCCGTCCAACACCCTCTCGTTGGAGAGGTTGTGTCTCGTGGTCGTCTCTTGTTGTCGTTTTGCCCCTTCTTCCCTTCGTGTTTGAGCTTGTTGTGAGGTGTTTTGTTCGTTCGAAGTTTCCTTGCGAAGACCTCTCTTTTCTTGTGTTTGGAAATGGCTTCTTCTTGAGCTCACGGTGCTACTGCGGCCTGCCACGGTACTACCGTGCGTGGAAAGTACGGTACTACCGGCCCAGCGCGGTACTACCGCGTGGGAGAGCGGTACTACCGCTTTGGTGCGGTTCTTTCGCCCAAGCGGTACTACCGCGATGATACGCGGTACTACCACGTTGTTGGAGGCGCGTGGGGATAAGGACGGGAACAGGGGGTTCTAACTCCCCCATACCCATTCGTTAGTTTTCCCCACTTCGTCTCTGTCTCTCTCGCTCAAGAACGGGGCCGGAGTCCCTCGCCGGATCTCCATCTCTGGCTGCTCTCCTTGGATTCCGACCGGTGGGATCGTTCCCCACCACTTCCTATTGCCATGGACCAAGGTTTTTCCCCAAATCCCTCTTTTTCTTGTTAGTTCTCTTGTCTCTAGGTTTTTGGAGAGATGCTTGTGTTCTTGAGATTTTAGGCCAAGTCTTTGCAAGAGAAGGTTGTAGGAGAGTAGTGTTGCGTAGAAATTATACTTGATATACTGTCCCGTGGTAGATTTGATCAACCGTAGTTCCGCCGTGGTTTCGTGCGTCTTCTCAGATTCAAAAGTAGGTTCGGATCTGACGTGGTGCGGTACTACCGTGCTACTGGTGCGATACTACCGCCCGTTCGGTGCGGTACTACCGCATGTTCTGTGGCACTAAAGTCTTACTACCGCTCCAAGCCACGGTACTACCGTATCCTCACACGGTACTACCGCGACTAGGAGCGGTACTAAAATTTTAGTACCGAACGACCAGGCGGCACTACCGTTGTTGTCCCATCTTCCTCGTGGCAGTTATCCCGTATGCTTTCTACTTGTTTCCCTTGCTTTGTCGTGGTCTTTGCATTGATTCTTCTCGCTCTTTGTGTGTGATTTCTCTTGTTTCTTAGGTGGTGGCTCTCGCCGTTCCAATCCCAGTCATGATACTGGCTCCAAGCGACTGCGCAATCCTCAAGATGAAGCACTAGAGGGCTCCAATGCCCCCAAGTGCAATGTCAAGACCACTGCCAGCAAGCAAAAGGAACCTGCTAAGGGCATGGACGAGATTCCCCTCACTGAGTACATCGAACGCCGGAAGATCAACCCTTATGTGAATGCTCGTGCTATCCTCAGAGGCACTGAGTTGTTTTGGACCAAGCAGCAGGCTCTCATTTATTTGGATGTAATCAAGAACAAGCAAAACACCTACGTGGATGTCAAGTGGATAGACATGAATCCCATGAGGAAGGACAAGTTTCGTGACTACTTTGGAGAAGCTTTGGATTTGTTGGAGCAGTTCGGTATTGAACACGTGATCTCTTTCCACCTTGACTATGATCCTGAGCTTATCTGTCAGTTCTTTGCCTCGGTTCACTTTCACCCCGGGGATGAGCGGAGGATGACCTGGATGACCAATGGCTGTCAGTTGTCTGCTACATGGAAGGAGTTCATGGGTCTGCTCCACGTTCCTGATGACGGGCTTCACACACCCGTTGGTGTTCGCCCCCATGCCAATTCTGAGTCTGCTAACAAGAACAAGCTTTGGCCATACTATGTTCAGAAGGTGCTTCCTGGTGGCAAGTCGACTTGGGTGCTGAACTCTTTTCTGGATATCATGCATCGCATCTTCCGCAACACTCTGTTCCCTCGCATTGGCGACAAGGACAAGGTTCATTCCTACCTGGTGGACATGATGCTCCTGTGCGTGGAGGCACGTACGTCTCAGACTCAGCCACTTGATGTCTCACACATCATGTGGTGTGAGCTTCGGTTTGCGGTGTACACCCGCAAGGTACCTATCTATGGACCATACTTGTTTCTGTTGATCTCCACGACTTGGGAGAAGATGTACCCTGGTGATGAGTTCCTTGCTCCAAAATGGATTCGGCATGAGTCCATCAGTCTTCGCGTCAAGACCAACTGGGCCAACACTACTACTCGTGCTGAGGCGTCTGCTGCTAGGAGGGCTGTTGGTGAGGAGGAGGCTGGTGCAGAGGATGTTGCTGAGGACCGTGCTGCTAGGTATTCCCCACCTTCCTCTGAGCCATCGTGGGCCAAGAAGTTGAAGGACAAGATGAAGACTCTCTTCTGCATGCAGGCGAAGGGGCAGTACAGGACTCACGTGGCATCCAAGGAGAGTCGCCGCCGCGACAAGAAGGTCATGAGGCTCTTTGAAGAGGATGTCTCTGGCGGTTCTGAGGATGCCATCATGCCAGAGGCTGCATGGATGGCGAAGCAAGGTTTCAAGTGGACTAGTTCTGAGGAGGACATCGAGGAGACCGTCCCCGCCGCCGAGTCTGACGAGGAGCACGAGGAGCATTAGGATGATTTCTCTGCCTGAGCCACCCTTTGTGTGTAGGTGTCCTCTCTGCCTTTTTGGCGTCTCGATGCCAAAGGGGGGGAGAGTGTAGGGATTTGCGTGCTTGCGTGTCATGTCGTCTTTGGTGTTTGCTTTGTCATTTGGACCTCGTTTGCTTTGGTTAAGTTTGCGCCTTTGAGACTTATCCTTCATATGGTGTAAGACATATGCACTCTATTCTATATTAGTGAGCTTATGATTGTGCTACTTTTTATGCTCGTATTTGCTATCTTGTCTAGTGTTAGCCTTACTTTTGCAAGATATGCCTTGTCTCTATAATATAGGGGGAGCTTTGATCTTAGTATGTGTGCCGTGCAGTCCAAAGCACCCATCTAGTTAGCACACATCTAGGGGGAGCCCGTCTATATTCTAGAGAGGAGGGGTTTGCGTTTGCTTAACCTTATTTCCTCTGTGCAAATCCCGTATTGTCATCAATCCACCAAAAAGGGGGAGATTGTAAGGGCATATTTATCCCTAAGGTGTTTTGGTGATTGATGACAATGCTTTTGCGGACCAATCGTGTGCCTTGAGTTTCCCAGACATTTCATCGCTAGGAATAAGACGGTTTGGTGCCCCTCGAAGACTGTTGAAGACGGCGTCTTTTCTACGTTTCTTTTTGGTGGATTTGAGTCATAGGAAAGCCGTACTATTAAGAGGGGGTCTGCGTCGGAAAGGTTTGGGTGGAATCATCTCGTACACGTTTTCTTCCTTGTCCCCTCCTTTCCCCTGCACTTTGGAGCATCCTCCGTTTGATCCTCTTTTCCCTTGTCCTGAGTGCTGTTGGTGGGCTTGCGGTAGTACTGCTCCTTGTTGAGCGGTAGTACCGCAGGCACCCACGGTAGTACCGCACTTCGGCGCGGTAGTACCACAGGTGCCCACGGTAGTACCGCTCCTTCGCGGTAGTAGGGGCGGGTGTAATTTTTTACATCCACGCCACTGCGGTAGTACCGCATCCCTTGCGCGGTAGTACCGTGCGCGGCCTGGCTCAGCTGCCAGGTGGTAGTACCGCTCCTCTGCGGTAGTACTGTGTCGGATTTTTGCTTCTTCCATTTACAAGCGGAAGTAGGCATGAATGTATCTCTATCCGCGCTCTTCCCAGGCTAGGGGTTTCCTGCCTTGCGGTAGTACCGCAAGGGGGAGCGGTAGTACTGCGCCCGCGGCAGTACCGCCCTCAGCTCTTGTGCTACAGGTCTACCCTAGCTGCTACTGTTGCTGCGGTAGTACCGCGGGTCCGCACGGTAGTACCACGTGGCCTTGCGGTAGTACCGCTTATCAGCAAGCGGAAGTACCGCGTGGCCCTGCGGTAGTACCGCTGGTCTGGGGCGGTAGTACCGCTGGTCGCGGGCTGGTAGGTGGATAACGGTTGGATTTTGTCCTAAGCTATAAAAGGGGTGTCTTCTTCCTCTAGTTGACCACCTCTTCCAACCCTAAGCTCCATTGTTGCTCCAAGCTCCATTTTCCCCCGATCTCACTCCCTAGCCAATCAAACTTGTTGATTTGCTCGGGTGTGGTTGAGAAGGCCCCGATCTACACTTCCACCAAGAGAAATTTGATTCCCCCCACTAATCCCTTGCGGATCTTATTACTCTTGGGTGTTTGAGCACCCTAGACGGTTGAGGTCACCGCGGAGCCATAGTCCATTGTGGTGAAGCTTCGTGGTGTCGTTGGGAGCCTCCAATTGAGTTGTGGAGATTGCCCCAACCTTGTTTGTAAAGGTTCGGTCGCCGCCTCCAAGGGCACCAATAGTGGATCCACGGCATCTCGCATTGTGTGAGGGCGTGAGGAGAATACGGTGGCCCTAGTGGCTTCTTGGGGAGCATTGTGCCTCCACACCTCTCCAATGGAGACGTACTTCCCCTCAAAGGGGAAGGAACTTCGGTAACACATCCTCGTCTCCACCGGCTCCACTCTTGGTTATCTCGTGCCTTTACTTATGCAAGCTTATTTGTGATATATCTCTTGCTGGCTTGTGTTGCTATCTTCGTTGCATCATATAGGTTGCTCACCTAGTTGCATATCTAGACAACCTACTTTGATGCAAAGTTTAAATTGTTAAAGAAAAGCAAAAAATTGTTAGTTGCCTATTCACCCCCCCCCCTCTAGTCAACCATATCGATCATTTCACAGCTGCATTCACGTTAAATAGGGCACCATCTAAATCTGTTGAGACAACACCGTATGAACTATGGTTTGGCAAGAAACCTAAGCTATCGTTTCTTAAAGTTTGAGGTTGCGATGCTTATGTGAAAAAGCTTCAGCCTGGTAAGCTCGAACCCAAATCGGAGAAGTGCGTCTTCATAGGATACCCAAAAGAAACTATTGGGTACACCTTCTATCACAGATCCAAAGGCAAGATCTTTGTTGCTAAGAATGGATCTGTAACGCCCCGAGACCATTGCGCCAGGTGTCTTCCAGTTATTCGTTGTTGTTGCCTTGTCATTCGCTTGCGTGTTGCATCTTGCCATGTCATCATCCGCATTGCATCTTCATGTTTTCAAAACTTGCATCCGTCTGGGTTCCCCCAGGTCCGTCTATTGTTTGTTCTGAGCCCAAACACACTTGCACGCGCCCGTGGCACGTCCGAAATATTATTTTATAAGTGGCCGGAAAATGTTCTAGGAATGGGTTGAAAGTTGGTGTGCAGTCTTATTATAGTGTTGATAGACCGCTTGCCAAGTTTCATCGCATTTGGAGTCCGTTTGATGGCCCAACGGATAAGTATAGCGGCATTATAGTCGGTCAAACGTCGGACCTTTTCGGTCTCCGGAAACGGTTGCCGGGTTGCATTCCTTCTCTCTTCTCAACCCATCCACACACTTGACCTCGTTCGCCTACCCCTCTTTGCGCAGTGCATAGACCCCTCTCGCGTGTCCGAAACTCCACCCTCTTGCCGGAGCCGCCGAATCGTCAACGGAGGGTCCGGAAACCCCACAAATCCCCCCAAACCCTAACCCTGCCTATAAAAGGAGACCCCCCTTCCAATTCTGGACATTCCTTTCTCCCCTCCTTGTTTTCTGCACCCCCAACCCGCAGCCGCCACCTCCACCTTCCAGCAGCCGCCGCCACCTCCATTTCTATGCCCGGCCAACCCCCTCGCCGCCACTTGGCGCGCTGCCAGTGGCCAGCCGCCGCTCCAGCAGCGCCCGCGGCCAACCGAAGCCGGCCACATGGCCCCGGGCACCCCACTCCGCCGCGAGGCCCACCGCGGCCCGCGGGAGGCCCGCACGGTCGCAGCACCGCGCTCCCTGCTCCCTTGCTCGACCTGGATCGGGAGGAGCCCGATCTCGATCTCGCCGGCGACTGCCGCCTCAGTCCCCGCGCACCGGAGCCCACCACACCGCCGGCGACCCCTGCTCCGACCGTCACCCAGGTCACGCCGCCCGCCTCCCTCTCCTTCCCGACTGGATCACTCTCATCTCACCCATCTCTCTCTGTAGGGCGCCCCGACGGAGATCCCATCGCCACTGCCTCGGATCTCGTCGGGATGCTCTGGATCCGGCGCCGCCCCGCACCCGCCGCGTCGGCCTCCCTCATTGGAGCTCGGATCCACCATGCCCGCCTCGTTCCTTGCCAGCTGTTGCCCTCCCCGCGTCTTCCTCTCATCGGGATCCCGCTGTGCGTGTCGCTCGCTGACTGCCATCGTTCGTCACCGCCTGCCTCCCCGATCTAGGTGGGATCGGGAGGAGGACAACCTCCACATGGGCCTCCCCACGGCCCAGGACCCACGGATTGCTCTGGCCGTCCTGCGTTGCCAACTGGCCCAAGGCCCATGATGAGCAGCCCCCGGCATTTTCCCTCTGTTGGGTTTCCTATACAGATTCGGCCCAGAGTCTTTTTTTAGGCTCTGCGATTTTGTCTTTTATCCTGAGTTAACAGATTTGCAGAAAAGTCCCTCTAGATCATGCATTTAATAACTCGTCAATTGTGCATCATATTAAAATGATTTATATATGTAAACTTCTTAGAATCTTGTCTAGTTTCATAATATCCAACTTTCATGAATGTTTAAGATGTTTAAAATGTTGTTTGTGTTTATTTTGTGTAATGCCATGTTAAAATGATTTATTTCATAAGTAAATAACTGTAGCTCCAAATTTAATAAACTTTATATGTAAATGGGGCAGAAAAATGCATAGATTAACATGATGTACTTACTTTGCATGTTTAACAACTCTAAAATATGGTTTAGGGCAGAACAGTACCAACTTTAAAATATGCATATGGTGATTTACCGGATTTGTTGTTTGTTATATCCGGCCCCATTTAAATTGTTTAGATAGTATAGTTTTGTTATGCTTCACCTCTTGCCATGTTTAATAACATTTAACATTGTTGGGTACATAAACGAGAGTGAACTAAATGTTTGAATGTGGTGTTTTCGTCAATATGCAACTCGTTGCATATTGAGCTCCACTTAATTTGTAGTATTGTTTGTGCATATTGCCATGCCATGCCTCTTTAAGCCGGACATGCATCATACTTGGTTGTGCATCATGCCATGTTGATGTGTTGGTTGTTTACTATATTGTTTGCTCCTTTCCGGTGTTGCTTCTTCTTGTTAGTTCCGGTAACGTCGCGTTTGTGAGGATTCGTTCGACTACGTCTGTCGGTGTCAAAACTGGCGGATCTCGGGTAGGGGGTCCCGAATTGTGCGTCTAAGGCGGATGGTAACAGGAGGCAGGGGTCACAATGTTTACCCAGGTTCGGGCCCTCTTGATGGAGGTAATACCCTACGTCCTGCTTGATTGATCTTGATGATACAAGTATTACAAGAGTTGATCTACCACGAGATCGTAGAGGATAAACCCTAGAAGCTAGCCTATGATTCTGATTATTGTTTTCCTGCGGACTAAACCCTTCGGTTTATATAGACACCGGAGGGGGCTAGGGTTACACAGAGTCAGTTACAAGGGAGGAGATCTACATATCTGAATTGCCAAGCTTGCCTTCCACGCAAAGGAGAGTCCCACCCGGACACGGGACGAAGTCTTCAATCTTGTATCTTCATAGTCCAATAGTCCGGCTGTCCGAGGACCCCCTAATCCAGGACTCCCTCAGTAGCCCCTGAACCAGGCTTCAATGACGATGAGTCCGGTGCGCAGATTGTCTTCGGCATTGCAAGGCGGGTTCCTTCTCCGAATAGTCCATAGAAGATTTTGAACACAAGGATTGTGTCCGGCTCTGCAAAACAAATTCCACATACCACCATAGAGAGTATAATATTCCCACAAATCTAATCTGCTGACAACTTTTCATAACGTGACATCATGCCATGGCCCGGTCATTATTCGAACCGTTTTTCTCAACCATATACTGCACATATTGCGAGGCGGTTTTCTTGGTACGTCTTGTCGAAGCAGAGATCGTGTCCCCTTATCACGGGATTCTCATCAATACGGGTGTGGGTAACCCAACCGCGCCATCAATCACGACGCTTGGGGAACAAGCGAGTTTACCAGGTAGGTGGGGAGGCGCATAGTTTCTTCCGCCCTTATAAAAGGATAAGGACTCCTCCTTCTCACCCACGCCTTCTTCTTCCCTGCCCATCCATTCTTGCGCACTCGAGCTTCAGCGCCCAAGTTCACACTTTCTCCACAAAACCACTCCACACATGTCCGGAGCGGGAGGCAAGTGGATGGTCTCCTCTGTTACAGAGGAGAACATTACGAAGCTCCGGGAAGCCGGATACCTGGCCGCAGATATCGCGCACCGGCTCCCAGATGCGGGGCAGATCATCCCTACTCCAGGACCCCATGAGAGGGTTGTATTCCTCCCCCACTTCGTCCGCGGGCTGGGATTTCCCCTCCACCCGTTCGTCCGCGGGCTCATGTTCTACTACGGGCTGGACTTCCATGATCTAGCCCCCAATTTCATCCTCAACATTTCAGCGTTTATTGTCGTGTGCGAGGCCTTCCTCCACATCAAGCCCCACTTCGGCCTGTGGCTGAAGACCTTCAACGTGAAACCGAAGGTGGTGGTCGGCCAGCAAGCGGAGTGCGGAAGCGCCATGGTAGGCAAAATGCCTAATGTCACCTGGCTCGAAGGCTCCTATGTGGAGACCGTAAAGGGGTGGCAATCGGGGTGGTTCTACATCACCGAGCCGCGCGACACCAACTAGGCGGCGGCCCCCGAATTTCGATCCGGCATCCCCACGCGGCTCACCTCCTAGAAAGAGAAGGGCCTATCCTGGGGTTCATCGGTGGAGTTGACCGGACTCCAAAACTGTGTAAGAAATATGATAAGCAAGAAAATCAAGCTCGTCAATGTGGTCCAGGTCATGCTCTTCCGTCGGATCCTTTCGTGTCAAGGACGGGCATTCAGTATGTGGGAGTTCGACCCGGCCAAGCACCAGACGCTGCGAGAGCTTTTTGACACGACACACCAAGACGTCTGGAGGGTGCTATTCAAGGCCGCCGAGGTACCTCCTCCCCTTACCGAGGATCGCGGACTCGGAGCAAAGCGCCCTACCAATCCGGTAAGCTCTTTATATCTCATAAGACGTTTCTTTCCCCGGTATAATCATGTGGGGGATCTATGCCTCCATGCCATTTAATAGGAATTGGTCGTGACAACGGAGCAGATCGATTGTCCGGCCCCACTGCCCGAGGATCCAGCAAGTGCTCTCTTAACGGAGATGCTGGCTCCGGCGCCCTATGAGGCGCCGGAGAAGAAGGCCAAGAAGAAGGCCACGGGGACCAGGAAAGGTCTCCGGCGCAAGGTCATATCAGACTCATCGTTCGATAACACCGAGGTGCCCTCCTCCCATGAAAACAAGGAGGAGGAAGAGGAAAGTTCTCCCCCCCCCTAGCCGGGGGAGACAAGAAAAGGAAGGCCGACCCATCAGGGGAAGCTGAAGGGTCCAAGAAGGGAAGGACTCTCCTTCTGGACTGCTCCACGGCGGCCGTTGTTAGCGACGAGGAGTGGTTACCCAGGGACAAGCCCCTGGCGAAGTCGTAAGTATCTGGATACCATAATAGTTCTTGGTATGTTTTATTTTATTGCTTCTTATCATGCCGAACATGATCATGCAGCCCATCCAAAGCCCATATTGATGTATCCTCTTCGGATGAGTCTTTGGGCCTGTCGGAGATGAATAGCGATTCACTCCCGACTACCTCCTCCCCCCGCCCTACGGACGACATCGAGGTGTTGTCTCAAAGGGTACTGAACCAAGGGGAGACAGTTTCGGAGGCGCCCCAAGGCGACATTCCGGATGCTGGGCGCACGAGGGGAAAGACTCCCATGGGCTCTAATGCCGGGGGCAGCAAGTCTGTGCCGATGGCCTCTGTCAATCTAGGGGCATCGAACAATTTGCTAGAAGTGCTTCACAGCGCTTCCATTGACGAAGAGCATCGCACTATCATGAGTGCGGTGGTCAAGAAGGTTCAGTCCGCCAAAAGCGGACTGACTGAAGCATGTGCCAGCCTCCTAACAGGCTTTGAGGTAAGTAATCAAATTATGAGAAAATGTTACAGTATAGACATTGGCCCCTGATGCTCTGTTTGGTGTTCGAAAGAAAAGCCGAATAGAGGATCAAATAATAATCACAGGAGTCTAATCAGAATATGTCTATGTGAATAAGCAAGCTTCACTGCTGGCCGCTGTCGCTCACACGGCGGAGGTCTCCGCACTGAAGCGGGACTTTGAGCGGTCCAACGAAGAGCTCGGCCTTACCAAGAGGCAGCTCGAGGAGAATAAAGGTGAGAAATACCTTGTCTATTATTTGATAAAGAAAAAGGAAACTAGTTCTTAGATCACAGGATCGTCATGAATTTTGCTAGGGGGCACGACCGAAGTGGCAACCCTGAAGAAGGCGTTGTCCGAGGCTGAAAGCAAAGTGGCCAAGGAGCGCGCCGAGCGCGAGAAGCAAGAGGCCCGAGTTGGCGAGGTTCAGCAAGAGCTCCAGGAGTTCGTCAAGAAGTACGAGTCCTTGGAGCGTGACTCTAAGACACAAGGGTCCGAGCTTGCGAAGGCCCTCGAGAACGCACAAAATGCCAAGGCCGAAGCCCAAAAGGCCCTCCAGGAAATTGAGGCGGTCAAGAAGATAGCGGTGGGTAAGGCATTCATTATGCAAAGCAGGCATGTGAAGGAAACTTTCCTTTTACTTACCTGAATTCGGAGTTCTCCAGGAGCATTTGCATATCTACCCCGCAGTGTGTCGGATGCCGCGGAGTTCTACCGGGCCGAGGAAGGGAGCTCGACGGAGAAGTTGTTCTGATCTCAGTATACTGGGACCGAACATCTGATGCCCTTGAGCAACCAGTTGAAGCAATTGGTCAAGCTTCACAAGGCGGCCGAACTAGCCATGAAAGGCCTCATAGTTCGGATGTGGCCTGGTGAGCCCCTGCCTGGCAGCTATTTTGGCTTGGTAAGGCAGCTCGTGAACGCCTGCCCCCTGTTTGAAGTCATAAAGCGGTCCGTCTGCATTGAGGGTGCGCGCAGGGCTTTTGACCCAGGCGAAAGTGCACTGGGCGAAGATGGACGCCAAAAAGCAGGTGAAGGAAGGGCCGCCGGAGGGCAAGGAGCATCGCCACCCCGAAAAGTATTATGACAGTGTCCTGAAGGGTGCTCGCCTTGTGGCAGAGGAATGTACTAAGGATGTAATATTTGAATGAATGTACTTTCTGATCTTGTAATGTGAAACAAGTTCATATGCACGATGTAGCGCTTGTTTGATTTAAAATATTACCTTCTGTGCAGTCGTTTATAAAATTTAAGAGTTGGCCAGTCGTCGGCTTCTGCCCCCATGTAACTAGTAGTGAGGTGTTCGGGATAAACTTGATCACTCTTTATCCTAGTTTTGGGTCCTTCGAAGGAGGTGTTCAGCACAACGAACTAGGCAATCGGACTATAAAGCTTTATCACTCTCACCTAGCCATAGAAGTCTACAATTTTAAATTTTGGCGAAGCCCCTAGTATTCGGAAGGCCGAACTTTGGGCGCTATGTACGCCTAAGTCGGACAAGGCCGACTCCTCGCCCGAAGAGGAAAAAATCTTTAAGGATTTGAGACCTCTCGAACAGCGACCAGCTCTCACCGCATCATGACAGTCGGTTTTCGGCTTTCTCTACTGAGGTGCTCGTCCGGAAGAACCGGGACACAATCACAGTAGTTCTCCCAGTGCCACCTTAGACGATATAGCGAAACGTAAGGTACCAAAACATGGGAGCCGGGAAAACCCAACTATTGACCCAAGACATGATTCGGAGCTGATGCATATAATGCTATAAGTTCGGGGTGCCGCACTATCGAAAGTGTTCGGACTTTTCTTGTCGTGTTACGGGGTACACTGAAGCCCTTGGCGCACTGGACGTACCAGAACGTACGGGTGCAATTTGTCGTAAATAGGCAGACAGGAAAAAGGATGAAGAAATGTAATAATAAGCTAACACTTTACATTGTTATTTAAATGATATGTCAAAATGTATGTATACAAGTAGTGCAATAAGCAAAAATATGACTATTTGACATGTCCTATCCAAGGGCAAGCTGTGTGTGGGTATGTAAAACAGGTATAGTGATCATTGTCAGAGACCACCTGGGGATTCCCTTGTACGTCAAAGCTTCTTGATTCCTTGGTGTTTCCTTCCCATGACGGGTCCGATGATCAGACTATCGGAGAGGGCCTTCAGAGAGTAGGGTCCTGAAAGGAAGAAAATGTTAAAGGTATACGGGCCCTGAAGCAGTTGAGCCGCATTGTGGGCTGTGCCGTGGTCATGCCTCCGCCTATGCCCATGGTATCTTGAGTGCATAATTATGTACGCGCAGCACTAATTTCGCCGCTTCAATGGGACTAGGACGGAGGCCGGATTGCTAGGCGAGCTCTAAACGTGCCTGGCGATCCTCTTGCAGGGTAATCCGGACTCGCTTGAAGGTGTCAGTGTCTTTTTCGCTGAACTGGCGGTTTGCCTCATAAGGCTGCTTTGCGCTTCTGCTCCGAGGGCCGCAGTGTGTTCCTCCATGCAGAGTGAGCGCTCTGTGTTTCCATTAACTGTTATAACCCCACGAGGTCCTGGCATTTTGAGCTTGAGGTATGCATGATGCGGTGCCGCATTGAATCTGGCAAATGCGGTTCGTCCGAGCAGTGCGTGATAGCCGCTGTGGAAGGGGACGATATCAAAGATTAACTCCTCGCTTCGGAAGTTGTCCGGAGATCCGAAGACCACTTCCAGCATGATTGAGCCCGTGCAACAGGCCTCTACACCTGGGATGACACCTTTAAAGGTGGTTGTCAGTGTCAAAACCGGCAGATCTCGGGTAGGGGGTCCCGAACTATGCGTCTAGGCCGGATGGTAACAGGAGGCAAGGGACACGAAGTTTTACCCAGGTTCGGGCCCTCTTGATGGAGGTAAAACCCTACGTCCTTCTTGATTAATATTGATGATATGGGTAGTACAAGAGTAGAACCAATATTAATCATCGAGAGTTTTACCTCCATCAAGAGGGCCCGAACCTGGGTAAAACTTCGTGTCCCTTGCCTCCTGTTACCATCCGGCCTAGACGCACAGTTCGGGACCCCCTACCCGAGATCCGCCGGTTTTGATACCGACATTGGTGCTTTCATTGAGAGTTCCTCTGTGTCGTCGCCGTTAGGCTTGATGGCTCCTACGATCATCAATAACGATGCAGTCCAGGGAGAGACCTTCCTCCCCGGACAGATCTTCGTCTTCGGCGGCTTCGCACTGCGGGCCAATTCACTTGGCCATCTGGAGCAGATCGAAAGCTATGCCCCTGGCCGTCAGGTCAGATTTGGAAGTTTAAACTACACGGCTGACATCCGCGAGGACTTGATCTTCGACGGATTTGAGCCACTGCCGAGCGCGCCGCACTGTCACGACGAGCATGATCTAGCTCTGCCGCCGAATAGTGCCCTGGAGGCCGCACCCGCATTGGCTTCGACCCTTAATTCGGAGCCAACTGCGCCGATCGAGGATGGGTGGTTGGACGCCGCCTCGGGGGCTGCGATCCCAACGGCGATCGAGCCGAACACCATCCCCGCACTCCGCGAGACTCGTGACTCCAAGGAGCCGGACTCCTCTCCAGACTCCGAACCCTCCGCGCCCCTGCCGATCGAATCCGATTGGGCGCCGATCATGGAGTTTACTGCCGCGGACATTTTTTAGCACTCGCCTTTTGGCGATATTCTAAAGACACTAAAGTCTCTCTCTTTATCAGGAGAGCCCTGGCCGAACTACGGTCAGCAAGGTTGGGATACGGACGATGAAGAAATTCAAAGCCCACCCACCACCCACTTTGTAGCCACTGTCGACGATTTAACCGACATGCTCGACTTTGACTCCGAAGACATCGACGGTATGGACGCCGATGAAGGAGACAATGAAGAACCAGCGCCTATTGGGCCCTGGAAAGCCACCTCGTCATATGACGTATACATGGTGGACGCACCAAAAGATGACGACGAGGAGCGGAACGATGCACCGAAGGCTTGTTCCCTCGAAAAGCAGTCAAAACAGCGACGCAAGCGCCACCCCAAATCCCGCCTCGACAGAAATAATGATCACACAGACCCAGCGCTGGAGCAGGGCGAACCGCTGCTGGACAACGGCAATCCAGATAATCAAACCGAACAAACAAATTCTATCAAGGATAATGGTCCGGACGACATAACGCCGGATAGGCACCCGGAGCAGCAGAATGCCCGTAAAAGGCTTGTTGCCACCGTGAGGAGTCTTAAAAAGTAGAAGCAAAGACTCAAGGCTGTGCAAGACACACTCCAAATCAGATGGAGTAAAATACTCAACACAGCAGCGAGGTACGGCGACAATCGCCCCTCCAAGAGCTACCCAAAGCGGAAACTGCTACCTGAATTCGATGAGGAGGCCTCAGATCCCCCACAACCAAATATCAAAGCAGCCACCTGGCCGGATAGACGACCCCTCTACCAACACAGAGCGGCATACAATGCCACTCACAATACAACACGCGACCCATGCGAGGGCTCGCACCCAAAGGACGGTGCAACAAGATCCATCTATGGACCACGCAAGCGCGCCCTAACATACAATGCAACACAACAAACATCCGAACAACGCGGTACACCCAGCTATAGGGGTGCCGCACACCCCCTATGTTTCACCGATGAGGTGCTGGACCATGAATTTCCAGAGGGATTCAAACCCGTAAACATAGAGACATACGACGGAACAACAAACCCTGGGGTCAGGATTGAGGACTACATCCTTCATATCCATATGGCTCGAGGAGATGATCTCCACGCCATCAAGTACTTACCCCTCAAGCTCAAAGGGCCAGCTCGTCGCTGGCTTAAAGGCCTCCCCGAAAGCTCCATTGGAAGTTGGGAAGAGCTCGAAGACGCCTTTCGGGCAAATTTTCAAGGGACTTATGTCCGACCTCCGGATGAGGACGATTTGAGTCATATAACTCAACTTTCCCGGAGAGTCAACCCGAAAGCTTTGGAACAGGTTTCTTACTAAAAAGAACCAGATTGTCGACTGTCCGGACGCCGAAGCCTTGGCAGCTTTTAAGCATAGCATCCGTGACGAATGGCTCGCCAGACACCTCGGCCAAAATAAGCTGAGAACGATGGCCGCATTAACAAGCCTCATGATCCGCTTTTGCGCGGGTGAGGACAGCTGGCTAGCCAGATGCAGCACCAGCGACCCCAGTACATATAAAGTTAGAGATGGAAACGGGAAATCACGGCGCAATAGCAATAACAAACGCCGGAATAAAGAAGACAGCATGAAGGGCACAGCAGTAAAACGCCGAATTCAAAAGCTCTCGGCCAGGTCAAAAGCCGCCCTCTAAAGGCACCAGGGATGAACTGTCCAGCCTCAACAAAATTCTGGACCAAGTATGTCAGATCCATAGTACCCCTGGTAAACCTGCTAATCATACCCACAGAGAATGTTGGGTCTTCAAGCAGTCCGGCAAGCTCAACGCCGTACACAAGGGGGAGGATACACCAAGTGAAGACGAGGACGAGCCTCCCAAGCAAGACACTGGGGAACAAAAGAAATTTCCACCAGAAGTCAAAACAGTAAACGTGGTACACGTGATCAAGGGAAAAAACAACGCGGCACTCCCAGGAAAATATACCCAAGTGCCTATCACCGCGAAGTCCTGCCACTGGTCGTCTCAACCGATCACTTTCGACCATCGCGATTACTCAGCAAGTATCCGACCCGCAGGATGGGCTGCCCTGGTATTAGACCCAGTAATTGGTGGATATCACTTCACACGAGTCTTGATGGACGGTGGCAGAAATATATCAGGATACAACCCACGGGATGGGGTTAGACCCAACAAAAATTCGCCATAGCAATACTACCTTTAAAGGAGTAACGCCAGGCCCAGGGGCTCGTTGTATGGGCTCCCTCCTACTAGAAGTTATATTCGGCTCCCCCGATAACTTCCGTCGCGAGCATTTAACCTTCCACATCGCTCCGTTCCAAAGTGGCTATCAAGCACTGCTTGGACGCGAAGCTTTCGCTTGCTTTAATGCAATACCACACTACGCCTCCCTCACACTCAAGATGCCTGGTCCACGTGGCATCATTTCAGTGAACGGAAATATCAAGCGATCTCTGCGCGCCGAAGAGAGTGCAGCTGCCTTGGCAGCCGCACACTAAAGGCGCCCGGACCAGCGAAAGCATCCAATAGGTCGTCAAGACCTCAGACACAACTAATCAAGTCTGGCGCCGCTATTTATACCGAATAAATGGTCACACCCCTATTTGTCAATACAAGGGGCTCAATGCGCGCAGACAAGTGGCAATTTCTTCTCATCTTGAATTATACATGGTTTCTTTAAAAACTATCTTTTTGCATGACAACTTTTTCACCTAAATTCCTCTCTTTTACAGACGATCATCGTGCTACACCCGTCCAGGATACGGCACAACGGAGACACAGGCGCAGACGTGCAGCAGGGACCCGCTCCAAGGATTCTTTTTAGATTAAGACCCTGCGTAAACCTTTTTTACTGTCTCTTGTTGATACATATCCACCGTTGAGAAGGATGCTGACGTCTTGGCATGTGGCCACGCCAGAATAATGCACGTACCTGGACACAAGGGGCTTCTTAC
This sequence comes from Triticum urartu, assembly GCF_003073215.2. Taxonomy (NCBI): domain Eukaryota; kingdom Viridiplantae; phylum Streptophyta; class Magnoliopsida; order Poales; family Poaceae; genus Triticum; species Triticum urartu. Next base: position 439,315,153 of record NC_053023.1, read on the forward strand.
AAAGGCCATTATTTAGGCCCGGTTTATACCACAAAGACTGAATACCTTAGGGAGTGTTCGGCGTCGCGAGTTTGGCCCTATATGCATCAGCTCCGAATCATTGTCTTTGGTCAAATGTTGGGTTTGCCCGGCTCCTGTGTTTTGGTGCCTTACGTTCTGCTTTACAGGCTAAGGTAGCACCAGGAGAACTACTGCGATTGTGCCCTGGTTCATCCGGACGAGCACCTTAGTAGAGAAAGCCGAAAACTGACTGTCATGATATAGCGTGAGACTGGTCAACCACTCGATGACCTATCAGAATGTTAGAATTCCTCTGCCTTAACAAAGGGCCGTTTTCCGGCCAGGCATGTGCGCACCCCGGGATCGGGAGAGTGCGGAGCCACCAGGGGCTATCTAGTAGCCCCACTGTCAAACTCCTATGGCTAAGTGAAAGTGCTAAAGCATTATAGTCCGGTTGCCTCGCTCGCTCCGCTATCACCTCCTTAATAGGACCAAGACGTTGGGTTAAGTGTGAACGCATGTTTTTGCGAGCACCTCCGCATTATATGCGTGGGGGTTGAAGCCGACGGCTGCAATCTTTTAGGTTATACACATGTATACATAAACGGCCGCCCAGGAGGCATCATATTACTTTCAGGCAAAAGTATAAAAATAGCCTTATAAAAATTTATAAAAGCATTTCGCTTACAATGAGATTACATATCACTCAAACATAATATCTTTTGAGCACTGGGTCTCTATCAAACGAGCACCCTCAAGAACTTCTTCAAAGTAGTGCTCAGCAGCCATTCGACCTATGGCCGAATCCCGCGCTGCAACAGTGGTAGCATCCATCTCCGCCCAGTATGCTTTAACATGGGCAAAGGCCATCCATGAGCCCTCTATGCACGCCGACCTCTTCATCGCATTAATGCGCAGCACCATGTCAAGGAACTGCTACACCAAGCTGAAATAGCTATTCGGTTTTGGCCTTTCCGGCCATAGCTGATCCACAACAGACCTCATGGCGAGTCCGGACAACCTATTCAGTTCGTCCCATTCGGCTAATTGGTCAGTCAATGAAAGCGGACGCTTGGGAGAATGGAATTGTGTCCAAAACAGCTGGTCCACTTCACGGTCCGTCTGACTCTGGAAGTACTTGGCCGCATCGGCAGCGCTCGCCGCCAAATCCATATACACATCCTCCGAACTCCACAGCCGATCCAGAGAGGCATACCGTGGATCTCCAAACTTCCTCCGCAACATAAAGGATTACCCAGCTACAATATCCCCGGCTTCCCGCAGCTCCTCCTTCTTCGCCCTCATAGCAGAGCGGATGTCTTTTCTCGTCGCAGCAGCCTTCTCAAGGTCTGATGCCTTCGCTAGGTTTTCCTTTTCAAGAACCCGGCAACGGTTGGCGGTGGCTTTTAATTCTATGACCATCTTGGCCATCTTATCTCGGCTCTCGCCATGCGCGGCCTTCTCGGCTTTCAACTCTTCGGCCGCCTTCAAAGCAGCCGCATTACCAAACCTCGCTTGTTCCTTGGCTCGGGCAAGTTCTGCCCGCAAGGCTTCAACAGTGGCAGCTCCATCTGCAGTCACAACATATTAAAGATACTGGCATCATGATGCTCTTACTATGTGGCGTTTACCAGATAATGACACTTACCCTGTGCCTCGTCAAGCCTTTTGTTAACAAGCTCGATGTCGCCGTCTGCCGCATCCAACTACCGTTTTAAATGGGCAAAATCGCTAGTCCGGCTAGCCACCGGAGCTTCCATCACCTGCACATAAAGGCAGTATGGTTATTACCTGGGAATATGATCCTCTATTCATCGTCGTTTCCGACGACAACCAGAGTCTCAGGGGCTACTGTCTACACAGGGCACACCTAGCATGTGCAGGACTATCATACATTATTTTATGTACCTCAAAGCCTGTCAGTAGACTCATAAAAGCATCATGCAATCCGCTTTCGGTGGACGAGATTCTCTCCATTACCGTATTCATCAGCACACAGTGTTCATCTGAGATGGCCGCTCGCCCCACCAACTCCCTCAGAACATCCAATCGCACACCAGACGGTGTCGGACTCTTTTGTCCGCTCTCTTCGGGAGCCGGACACTGGGAGCTTCCGGGGTCAATGGGATTATCTTCTGGCCTCACCGGACTCAGAGAGGCCCTCCGCGATGACACTTCAGGGTCGCCCACTTCCGGAGCGGAGGAGTCCGAAGGAGGCGTTTCGCTCTCCATCATCTCTGGAAGAAGATCCCCCGAAGACGAGCTCATTTGAGAGGGGCTGAGGCCCGAACTGCAAAGATATATGCGGTGGTAATTTTCTCAGAAGAAAAAGATGGCATACCTGTACTATTAAAGTATTTCAGGTCACTTACGACTCGCTGGAGAATTGATCCCCCCGCGGACTTTGTGCGGCAAAAGCACCCCCAAGGTAGGACCCTCTGTGGGAGACTTCTTCTCCCGTTTGGAAGCTTCGGCTTTCGAATCCCCAGGCGCAGTCCTTTTCCTCCTCCGGTCGTCTTCCTTCATGGAGACGCTCGCTCCCTCGGTTAGAATGGGCAGCATTGGGGGCCCGCGTCCGCCCGTATTATCCTCCCCAGTATCTTCCTTCAAGGGCTCCGGGCAAGGTGCGACCTGGAGCATCTTTTCCAATACCGGATTGTCCAAACCCTCAGGGAGGGGGTCGAACACCGAATCAACTTCGCCTTTGTTAGCCAGTCCTGGTCAAAAAGCAAACTCTCAGAAATAACTTCGTAACAAATGAGAGATAGTATGTTCGGCCGGAAGATTCCTTACCTGTTCGGCGGCGCGGTTACTGCTCAGGCCCACGTCCTCGGTGATTTTTGGACACTCTACCTGAGGTCCGAAGAATGACTTGTACATCTCCTCGTGCGTCAGGCCGAGGAAATTTTGAATGACACACGGTCCCTCGGGATTGAACTCCCACAAGCGAAGGGGCCGGCGTTTGCAAGGCTGGACTTGACGAACCAGCATAACTTGTATTACCGCAACCAAACTAAAATCTCCATTGAAGAGATCTCGAATGCGGCTTTGCAGTATGGGCACGTCCTTGGCTGGACCCCAGCTCAGACCTCTGCTCATCCATGACATTAGTTGTGGTGGAGGGCCCGAGCGGAAAACAGGGGCGGCCGCCCACTTGGCACTTCTAGGAGCCGTGATGTAGAACCACTCCTGTTGCCACAATTCAGACACCTCTGGAATGGAACCTTTGGGCCATGGAGCTCCCATCATCTTGCATATTGAGGCACCTCCACACACTGCATGTTGCCCCTCGATCATCTTCGGCTTTACTTCAAAGGTCTTGAGCCACAGGCCAAACTGAGAGGTAACCCGGAGGAAGGCCTCACACACGACAATAAATGTCGTGATATGAAGAAAGGAGTCCGGAGCTAGATCATGGAAATCTAGCCCGTAATAAAACATCAAACCCCTGACGAAAGGATCCAGAGCAAGGCCTAGACCTCGGAGGAAGTGGGAGATGAACACGACGTTCTCGTTGGGTTCGGGGGAGGGGACGGCCTGCCCTCGGGCAGGCAGCCGATGCAAAACCTCGGCGGTCAGATATCTGGCCTCCCTCAACTTTTTGATGTCTTCTTCCATGACGGAGGAAGGCACCCATCGGCCTTGAAGGCTAGATCCGGACATGATTGAAGGTTCGGAGCACCTGACCTGAACTTTGGGTGTTTGAGCTTGAGGTGGGGGAAGGATTCGATTGAGCACGGGAGGAAAAAAATAAAAGCCTTGTCCCTTTATAAAGAGGGTGAATATCAAGCGTCCTCTCCGTGGCTGTTTGGACTTGCCTATAGTCTAGGAGCCCTAGAAGCGGTTGGGTAACCCACACCCGTATTAATGAGAATCCCGGAATAAGGGGACACGATCTCTGCTTCGACAAGACGTGCCAAGGAAACCGCCTCGCATGACACGCTGAGGTGGGACAATAAAACGATTCGAATAAAGGCTTGGTCGTGGTGTGATGTCACACTACGGAATACATCAGCAGATTAGATTTGCGTAAATATTATTCTCTCTATGGCAATATGTGGAAACTTATTTTGCAGAGCCGGACACTATCTTTGTGTTCAGAATCTTCTATGAAGTACTTGGAGGAGGAACCCGCCTTGCAATGCCGAAGACAATCTGCGCGCCGGACTCGTCGTCATTGAAGCCTGGTTCAGGGGCTACTGAGGGAGTCCTGGATTAGGGGGTGTCCGGATGGCCGGACTATACCGTCAGCCGGATTCCTGGACTATGAAGATACAAGATTGAAGACTTCGTCCCGTGTCCGGAAGGGACTTTCCTTGGCGTGGAAGGCAAGCTTGGCGATACGGATATATAGATCTCCTACCATTGTAACCGACTTTGTGTAACCCTAACCCTCTCCGATGTCTATATAAACCGGAGGGTTTTAGTCCGTAGGACAACATACAGAACAACAATCATACCATAGGCTAGCTTCTAGGGTTTAGCCTGTCCGATCTCATGGTAGATCTACTCTTGTACTACCCATATCATCAATATTAATCAAGTAGGACGTAGGGTTTTACCTCCATCAAGAGGGCCCGAACCTGGGTAAAACTTCGTGTCCCTTGCCTCCTGTTACCATCCAGCCTAGACGCATAGTTCGGGACCCCCTACCCGAGATCCGCCGGTTTTGACACCGACAATGGTTTTGGTGGGTTTGATCCTCGAGGGGTCTATACCCATTTTCTGCACTATATCCTAATAAAGCAGGTTCAGGCTGCTGCCACCGTCCATAAGGACCCGAGTGAGGTGAAATCCGTCAATGATGGGATCAAGGACCAATGTGGCAGAACCGCCATGACGGATACTGGTGGGGTGGTTCCTGCGATCGAAGGTGATCGGACAAGAAGACCATGGGTTGAACTTTGGGGCGACTGGCTCCAACGCATAGACGTCCCTCAGTGCACGCTTCCGTTCCCTCTTGGGAATATGGGTTGCGTATATCATGTTTACCGTTTTCACTTGTGGAGGAAATTTCTTCTGCCCTCCTGTGTTCGGTGGCTGGGGCTCCTCCTCGTCGTCGCTATGCAGCCCCTTTTCCTTTTTTTCGGCATTCAACTTGCCGGCCTGTTTGAACACCCAGCATTCTCTGTTGGTGTGGTTGGCTGGTTTATCTGGGGTGCCGTGAATTTGACACGAATGATCAAGTATGCGGTCCAAGCTGGATGGTACTGGATTGCTTCTTTTGAACAGCTTTTTCCGCTGACCGAATTTAGAGCCACTGAATCCGGCATTAACTACCGTGTCTTTGGTGTTGTCGCCGTTGTTGCGGCGCTTGTGCCTGTTACGACATGGCCTACCGTTGCTATCTTTGGCATCTGAATTGCCAGGGTTTCTTGATGTGTTGTTGCTACGAGCCAGCCAACTATCCTCGCCCGCACAAAAGCGGGTCATGAGTGTCGTGAGGGCTGTCATGGATTTCGGCTTTTCTTGGCCGAGGTGTCGGGCGAGCCACTCGTCGTGGATATTATGCCTAAATGCCGCTAAGGCCTCGGCATCCGAACAGTCGACAATTTGGTTCTTTTTAGTTAGGAACCGAGTCCAGAATTTCCTGGTTGATTCCCCTGGTTGTTGGGTTATGTGACTCAAGTCATCGGCATCTGGTGGTCGCACATAAGTGCCCTGGAAGTTGTCAAGGAATGCATCTTCCAAATTCTCCCAACTGCCAATGGAGTTTGCCGGCAGGCTATTGAGCCAATGCCGAGCGGGCCCTTTGAGTTTTAATGGGAGGTACTTGATGGCATGTAGATCGTCACCGCGGGCCATGTGGATATGGAGGAGGAAATCTTCGATCCATACTACGGGGTCTGTTGTGCCATCATATGATTCGATATTCATGGGTTTAAAACCTTCTGGGAACTCGTGATCCATTACTTCATCAGTGAAGCATAGGGGGTGAGCGGCGCCTCTGTGCCGGGCTATATCACGACGCAGTTCATATGAGTCTTGTCTGTTGTATTTGGCCCGGCCGGATTTGCTTTTAGTGTATCCGGCGTGACGGTCATCGTCATGCGTTGGGGCGTGCCCCCGTGATTCGTAGATCGATCTTGTATGTCCTGCTTTGTTTTCCAATACGTCTCGCAGTTCCTGCGTGTTGCCTCAGGCCTTTGTGTTTTTAATTGACTGGCGACGGGGTGCGAGCTGGACTTCGGCCTGATATGCCGCTTTGTCTCGGCCACGAGGTGGTTGGTCAACCGCATCATACGCTGGGAGCGTAGGCTTTAATGCTTCCTCCTTGAGTTGGGGTAGCAACCTGCGCTTTGGGTAACTTTTGGTTGGGCGTTCGAGTTCGTGTTGCTCGGCCGCCAGGACCTCGGTCCATCTATCCGCTAGCAGATCTTGGTCAGCTTGAAGCTGTTGTTGCTTTTTCTTCAGGCTTTTTGCTATGGCTATAAGCCGGCGCTTGAAGCGCTCCTATTTGGCGGGATCCTCAGGCACGATAAATTCGTCGTCGCCAAGGCTCACCTCGCCTTCGGAGAGAAGCATGTAATTGTCATCCTCTGATTCTCTGTCTGCTGCCTGTTCCTTAGGGCTGGCTTGCCCATCCTCCCGCTCGAGGCCTGGCTGGAGGGGATTGTCTTCGTCTTTGGCGCTATCCGCAACGTTATTGTCTCTTGTGCCGGTATCACCGTTTTTGCTATGGCGGGGCTTAGAGCGGCGCCGTTGACGCCGGTGCTTAAATTGCTTCTCGGGGGCATTATCCTCTGTTGCCTTATTGCCATCGCTTTCTTTGGGGGTGTCCACCATGTATATATCATATGATGAGGTGGCAGTCCAGCGCCCTGTGGGCGGTGGTTCCTGTTCTTCTCCTACATCACCATCCATACCGTTGATGTCTTCGGAGCCGAAATCAAGCATGTTGGTTAAGTCGTCGACAATGGCTATTAAGTGGGTGGTGGGTGGGGAATGAATTTCTTCGCCGTCCGCTTCCCACTCGAGCCGGACATAGTTCGGCCAAGGGTCTCCTGACAAGGAGAGAGATTTCAATGAATTTAGCAAGTCGCCCAAGGGCGAGTGCTGAAAGATATCCGCGGAGGTGAACTCCATGATCGGTGCCCAATCAGATTCGATAGGCACGAACACGGGCGGTTCAGAGCCTGTGGCCGGGGATGAATCCAAGGGTCCGGCAACACAAGTCTCATAGGGGGTGAAGTCAGTATTAGGCTCTATCGCCGCTGAGTGTGCGGCCTCCGTGGCGGGGTCTATCCACACGTCCTCGGACAGCACGATCTGCTCCGGATCGAGGGCCAGAGTATCCACAGGTGTGATCTCCCGAACACCGTCCGACGGCAGAGCTAAGTCATGCTCGTCAAGATTGTGCGGCACACCTGACATGGGCTCGAATCCGTCGAAGATCAAGTCTCCGTGGATGTCGGCAGTGTAGTTTAACCTTCCAAACTTGACCTGATGGCCAGGGGCGTAGCTCTCAATATGCTCCAGATGGCCAAGCGAGTTGGCCCGCAGTACGAAGCCGTCAAATACGAAGATTTGTCCAGCGAGAAAAACCTCACCCTGGATCGCATCGTTGCCGATGATTGAAGGAGCCGTCAAGCCTTATGGTGATGACACGGTGGAACTCTCATGAAAGCACCAATGTCGGTTTCAAAACCGGCGGATCTCGGGTAGGGGGTCCTGAACTGTGCGTCTAAGGCGGATGGTAACAGGAGGTAGGGGACACACTGTTTACCCAGGTTCGGGCCCTCTCGATGGAGGTAATACCCTACGTCCTGCTTGATTGATCTTGATGGTATGAGTATTACAAAAGTTGATCTACCACGAGATCGTAGAGGCTAAACCCTAGAAGCTAGCCTATGATTCTAATTGTTGTTTTCCTATGGACTAAACCCTCCGGTTTATATAGACACCGGAGGGGGCTAGGGTTACACAGAGTCGGTTACAAGGGAGGAGATCTACATATCCGAATTTCCAAGCTTGCCTTCCATTCAAAGGAGAGTCCCACCCGGACACGGGACGAAGTCTTCAATCTTGTATCTTCATAGTCCCACAGTCCGGCCAAAGTATATAGTCCGGCTGTCCGAGGACCCCCTAATCCAGGACTCCCTCAAGGTCCATTTGTCTTCTTCATCGACTCATTCTTCTTCCTTGCGGGATTTCGGGCAAGATGACCATACCCTCGAAATCACTTCTATCTTTGCTTGCTAGTTGTTCGTTCTATCGCTATGTCGTGCTACCTACCACTTGTTATATCATGCCTGCCATATTGCCATGTCAAGCCTCTAACCCACCTTCCTAGCGAACCATTCTTTGGCTATGTTACCGCTTTGCTCAGCCCCTCTTATAGCATTGCTAGTTGTAGGTGAAGCTAAAGTTTGTTCCATGTTGGAACATGGATATGTTGGGATATCACAATATCTCTTATTTAATTAATGCATCTATATACTTGGTAAAGGTTGGAAGGCTCGGCCTTATTCCTGGTGTTTTGTTCCACTCTTGCCGCCCTAGTTTCCGTCATACCGATGTTATGTTCCTTGATTTTGCGTTCCTTACGCGGTTGGGTGTTATGGGAACCCCTTGATAGTTCGCTTTGAATAAAACTCCTCCAGCAAGGCCCAACCTTGGTTTTACATTTTCCTAACAACCTATTACCTTCCGTTGGGTCGGCCAACCCGAGGGTCATCTTTATTTTAACCCCCTGGGCCAGTGCCTCTCTAAGTGTTGGTCCGAACCGGGCAGCCTGCGGGGCCACCTCGGGGAAACTTGAGGGCTGGTTTTACTCATAGCTTGACCTATCTGGTGTTGCCCTGAGAACGAGATATGTGCAACTCCTATCGGGATTGTCGGCACATCGGGCGGCTTTGCTGGTTTTGTTTTACCATTGTTGAAATGTCTTGTAACCGGGATTCCGAGACTGATCGGGTCTTTTTGGGAGAAGGAATATCCTTCGTTGACCGTGAGAGCTTGTGATGGGCTAAGTTGGGACACCCCTTGTCGGTGTCAAAACCGGAGGATCTCGGGTAGGGGGTCCCGAACTGTGCGTCTAAGGCGGATGGTAACAGGAGGCAGGGGACACGATGTTTTACCCAGGTTTGGGCCCTCTTGATGGAGGTAAAACCCTACGTCCTACTTGATTATTCTTGATAATATGAGTAGTGCAAGAGTTGATCTACCACAAGATCAGAGAGGCTAAACCCTAGAAGCTAGCCTATGGTATGATTGTCTGTTGTCCTACGGACTAAAACCCTCTGGTTTATATAGACACCGGAGGGGGCTAGGGTTACACAAGGTCGGTTACAAAGGAGGGGATATACATATCTGTATTGCCTAGCTTGCCTTCCACGCTAAGTAGAGTCCCATCCGGACACGGGACGAAGTCTTCAATCTCATATCTTCATAGTCCAACAGTCCGGCCAAAGGATATAGTCTGGCTGTCCGGAGACCCCCTAATCCAGGACTCCCTCAGTAGCCCCTGAACCAGGCTTCAATGACGATGAGTCCGGCGCGCAGTGTTGTCTTCGGCATTGCAAGGCGGGTTCCTCCTTCAAATACACCACGGAAGAGTTTGAATACAAGGATAGTGTCTGACCCTGCAAAATAAGTTCCACATACCAACATAGAGAGAATAATATTTCCACAAATCTAATCTGCGGACATGTTTTGGTAGCATGACATCACGCCACAACCCGGTAATTATTTGAACCGTTTTTCTCTAACCAGCCCCGCACATAACGCGAGGCAGTTTCTTGACACGTCTTGTCAAAGCAGAGATCGTGCTCCCCTTATCACGGGATTCTCATCAATACAAACGTGGGTAACCCAACTGTGCATGTTGGTATGACTCCTAGATCTTAGATAAGTCTCAAACGGCCACAAGGAGGGCGCCTGATATTCATCCTCTTTATAAAGGGACAAGGCTTTTTCTTTTTTCCCTCCCGTGCTCAATCGAATCCTTCCCCCGCCTCGAGTTCGAACACCCAAAGCCCAGGTCAGGTGCTTCGGACCTTCAATCATGTCCGGATCCAGCCTTCAAGGCCAGTGGATGCCTTCCTCCGTCACGGAGGAGGACATCAAGAAGTTGAGGGAGGCCAGATATTTGACCGCCGAAATTTCGCATAGGCTGCCCGCCCAAGGGCAGGTCGTCCCTACTCCCGAACCCAACGAGAGCGTTGTGTTCATCTCCCACTTCCTCCGAGGACTAGGCCTTGCTCTGGATCCCGTCGTTAGGGGTCTTATGTTCTATTACGGGCTGGATTTTCACGATCTGGCCCTGAATTCCCTTCTTCACATCTCATCATTTATTGTTGTTTGTGAGGCCTTCCTCCGCATTACCCCCCACTTCGGCCTGTGGCTCAAGACCTTCGATGTGAAGCCGAAGATGGTCGAGGGGCAGTACGCAGCGTGTGGAGGTGCTCTAATAAGCAAAATTTCTGACACTCCATGTCCAAATGGTTCCTTTCCAGAGGTGTCCGGATTGTGGCAACGGGAGTGGTTTTACGCCACAGCTCCCCGAAGTGCCAAGTGGGTAGCTGCCCCCACCTTTCGCTCGGGCCCTCCACCACAACTGATGTCATGGATCAGCAGGGGGCTGAGCTGGGGTCCAGCCAAGGACGTGCCAATACTGCAGAGCCGTATCCGAGATCTCTTCGAGGGAGATTTCAGTCTGGTTATGGTAATGCAAGTTATGATGGTTCGTCGAGTCCAGCCTTGCAAACGCCAGCCCCTCCGCCTGTGGGAATTCAACCCGGAAGGACCGCATGCTATTCAGAATTTCCTCGGCATGACGCATGAGGAGATGTACAGATCATTCTTCGGACCCCAAATAGAGTGTCCGGATACAAGCGAGGACGTGGGCCTCAGCTGCAACCGCCCCGCTGCCCAAGTAAGCAATCCCATGGCCGAACACACTATCCTTTTATTTATCATGACATCATTCTGAAAATTGCTCTTTGACCAGGACTGGATAACAAAGGCGAAGATGATCCGGTGTTCGGCCCCCCTTCCTGAAGGCTTGGACAATCCGGTGTTGGAAAAGATGCTCGAGCCAGCACCTTGTCTAGTGCCCTCAAAGGAAGATGAAGGGGGGAATAAAGAGGGCGAAAGCGGGCCTCCATCGCTACCTATTCCAATCGAGGGAATGAGCGCCTCCGCGAGGGAGGATAACCAAGGGGGAGAATCTTACGGTCTCTCTCCCCGGGGAAGGAAGAGGACTACCTCTGAAGAACCGAAAACTAAAGTTTCCAAACGGGAGAAGAAATCTTCGCCAGAGGGTCCTGCCTTGGAGGGCATTCTTGCCGCACAATGTCCGCACGGGGATCAACCCTCTACCGAGCTGTAAGTAATCAAAAAGTACTTAATAGTGAAGATATCCTACCTTACTTCCGAAGACAATAACCGATGCTTGTAAATTGTAGCCCGGATCGCAGCCCTTCTCGACAGAGTTCATCTTCGGGGGATCTTCTTTCGGAGATGATGGAGAGCGAAACGCTCCCCCGGACTCCCCAGCTCAAGAAGCGGGCGACCTTGAAGTGTCGTCGCGAAGGGTATCTCCGGATCCAATATCGCCAGAGGATAACCCTTTGGCTGTCCGGCATCCCCAGTATCCGGCTCCTGAGGAGAGCGACAGCAAGGGTCCGTACTGTGTGCGGTCGGACACGCTGAAAGATCTTCTGGGGAAAGCTGTCGTCTCGAAAGCGCATCGTACACTAATGGGTACGGTAATTGAAAGGATTTCATCCACCGAAAGCGGTTTGCACGAAGCTTTTATGAGTCTGCTGAAAGGCTTTGAGGTACGTAAAATAATGTATACCTTTAATAATACCACATATGTTAGGTATGCCCATGCAGATAGTAGCCCCTGAGACTCTGTTTTCATCGAGAACGGCGGCAAACAGAGGATCATAGTCCGAGGTAATAACCAGACTGCCTGTATGCGCAGGTGGTTGAAGCTCCGGTGGCTAGCCGGACTGATGGGTGTGCCGAACTAAAGCGGCAGCTAGATGCGGCAGATGCCGACATCGTGCTTGTCAACAAGCGGCTTGACGAGGCACATGGTGAGTGATTTTTCTGGTGATCGTCACATAATAAGAGTAGCATGATGCCAGTATCTTTAATATATTGTGACTGCAGATGGAGCTGCCACCGTGGAGACCCTTCGGGCAGAGCTTGCCCGAGCCAAGGAGCAAGCAAGGAGTAGCAATGCGGCCGCTTTAAAGGCGGCCGAAGAGTTAAAGGCCGAACAGGCCGCACATTGCGGGAGCAAAGAAAAAATTTCCAAGATGGCCATGGAGTTAAAAGATGTTGCTGACCGTTACTGGCTTCTTGAAGAAGAAAACCGGGTGAAGACGACGTACCTGGAGAAGGCCCGGGTGGCTGCCAAGGAAGCCTGCTCCAAAATTAGAGCGACGAAGGAGGAGTTGAATCAAGCTACGGATATCGTTTCTGGGAAGCCCTTCTTGTTGTGGACGAAGTTCAGAGATCTGAAATATGCTCCTCTGGACCGGCTATGGAGTTCTGCGGATGAGTATATGGATTTGGCTGCAAGTGCTGCGGATGCTATGGAGTACTTCAAGGATCAGAAATATACCTGGCCATTCCTCGGGCCGGGCCGGGCTTCGGGTCAGGCCAACCAAAGCCCGACGCAAAAAACCCAGGCCCGAGCCCGGCCTGGCCGTCGGGCCTAAAAATCAGGCCCGAGCCCGGCCCATCACACTAAAAGCCCATCGGGCCTCGGGCCACGGGCCGGGCCTCTTCCTTAAATGGCGAAATCAACGGGCCCGGCCCAGCCCGGGCTTCGGGCTCAAAACCTAGGCCCGAGCCCGGCCCATGGACAAGGCCGGGTCGGGCCAGGTCGGGTCGGGCCGACTGGGCCGGGCTGCCCATGGCCAAGTATAATCAGAAAGGTCCTGAAGTGGAGAAGCTATTCTGGTCACAGTTTCAAGCTCCAGTCCGTCTGCTGTTGCTGAATGAGCGATTGACCAGTTGGGCCGAGCTCCATAGATTATCCGGACTGGCCATGAGGTCCGTTGTGGATCATTTGTGGCCAGGAGGGCCAAGGCCAAATAGCTACTTTAGCTTAGTGCAACAATTCCTTGGCGCTATGCCACGCATCGATGCTGTAAAGAGGTCAGCGTGCATGGAAGGCTCGCGGATGGCCCTTGCCCGTGTCAAAACATACTGGGCGGAGATGGATGCCGCCATTGTTGCGGCACAGGGTTCGGCCATAGGCCGAGTGGCTACCGAGCACTACTTTGAAGAAGTTCTTGAAGGCGCTCATTCGATAGAGGCTCAGTGCCCGAAGAATATTATGTTTGAGTGACATGTATTCCCATTGTAAAAACAATGTTTTATTGAATTTATCAAGGCTGTGTTTATACTTTTGCCCGAGAGTACTATGATGCCTCCTGTGCGGCCGTTTATGTATATATATATAACCTGAAAGATGGCAATCATCGGCTTCAGCCCCTGCGCATATAATGCGGGGGTGTTCGCAGAAGACGCATGTTCACACTTGATCCAACGTCTTGGTCCATTAAGGAGGTGATAGCGCAGCGAACTAGGCAACCGGACTATAATGCTTTAACACTTTCACTTAGCCAGAGGAGTTTGACAGTGGGGCTACTATATAGCCCCTGGTGGCTTCGCACTCATCCGAATTCGGGGTGTGTACATGCCTGGCCGGGAAACAGCCCTTCGTTAAGGCGGAGGAATCCCGAAGATTCCGCTAGGTCATCGAGTGGTTGACCAGTCTCACGCTATATCATGATAGCCAGTTTTTGGCTTTCTCTACTGAGGTGCTCGTCCGAATGAACCAGGGCACAATCGCAGTAGTTCTCCTGGTGTCGCCTTAGCCAATAGAGCGGAACGTAAGGCAGGAAAACACAGGAACCGGGCAAACCCAACATTTGACCAAAGACATGATTCGGAGCTGATGCATATAAGGCCAAACTCGCGACGCCGAACACTCCCTAAGGTATTCGGTCTTTATGATGTAAACCGGGCCTAAACAGTGCCCTTTGTAATAAGCCCCTGGAGTCCAGGTACGTGAAATATTCTGACGTGGCCACATGCCAATACGTCAGCATCCTTCTCAATTGTACTGAGAATCCGAGGGATGTGTATCAACAAGAGACAGTAAAAAAGGTTTACGCAGGGTCTTAATCTAAAAAGAATCCTTGGAACGGGTCCCTGCTGCATGTCTGCGCCTGTGTCTCCGTTGTGCCGTGTCCTGGACGGGTGTAGCACGATGGTCATCTGTAAAAGAGAGGAACTTAGTTGAAAAGTTACCGTGCAAAAAGGTAGGTTATACTAAATAAACTATATACAGTTCAAGATGAGTAGAGTTGAGCCTAATTGCCACTTGTTTGTGCGTGTTGAGCCCCTTGTATTGTAATAGGGGTGTAGCCATCAAACCTGTATCAAGTACATATAGCTGCGCCGGACTCGTCTAACCGCGTCCGTGGTCTTAACAACCTGGCAGATGCATTAGTTGGTGAGGCCGTTTAGTGTGCGGCTGCCAAGGCAGCCACACGGTCTTCCACATGCAAGGAGCGCTCAATATTTCCATTTACTGTAATGATGCCACGTGGACCGGGCATCTTAAGCATGAGAGAAGTGTAATGCGGTATTGCGTTAAAGTGAGCGAAAGCTTCGCGTCCGAGTAGTGCTTGATAACCACTTTGGAACGGAGCGATGTGGAATGTTAAATTTTCGCCGCGGAAGTTATCGGGAAAGCCGAATATAACCTCTAGTAGCAGGGAGCCCGTGCAATGGGCCTCTGGGCCTGGTGTTACTCCTTTAAAGGTAGTATTGCTGCGGCTAATTTTTGTTGGGTCTATCCCCATTTTGTGGACTGTGTCCTGATATATCAAGTTTAAACTGCTGCCGCCGTCCATCAGGACTCGTGTGAAGTGGTATCCGTCAATTATTGGATCTAATACCAAGGCAGCCCATCCTGCACGCCGGATACTTGCTGAGTAATCCCGATGGTCGAAGGTGATCGGTTGGGACGACCAGTGGCAGAACTTCACGGTGATAGGCCCTGGGGCATGTGTCTCTAGGAGTGCCGCTTTGTTTCTCCCCTTTTTCACGTGTAACACGTTTACTGTTTTGACTTCTGATGGGAATTTCTTCTGTTCCCCAGTGCTTTGCTTGCGAGGCTCGTCCGCGTCTTCGCTTGGTGTATCCTGCCCCTTATGTTCGGCGTTGAGCTTGCCGGACTGCTTGAAGACCCAACATTCTCTATGGGTATGATTTGCAGGTTTATCGGGGGTGCTATGGATCTGACATATTTGGTCCAGAATCTTGTTTAGGCTGGACAGTTCGTCTCTGTTGCCTTTGGAGGGTAGCTTTAGCTGACCTGGCCAAGAGCTCCTGAATCCGGCGTTTACCGCTGAAAGTGCGTTATATCGACTAGAGGGGGGGTGAATAGGCGATTTTTATGAAAGTCTTCAAAACGTGGAAGTTATGAAGACAAACGATAGAAATAAACCTATTACCATGCAGCGGAAGGTAGACTACACTAGGCAAGCCATAGTCAAGTATTCAATAAAGTGAAAGCACAATGACTTAATAGCAGCAATGTAGTAAGGATCGGGTAGGAAGATATTATGAAGCCATACAGAACATGCAGTCACTCAGTGAAGACAAAAGATAGTGCAAACATACAATGACTTCACAAGGAGCAACAGTAAGTAAAGGGAAGGGAAGATGAAACCAGTGACTCATTGAAGACAATGATTTGTTGGACCAGTTCCAGTTGTTGTGACAACTGTACATCTGGTTGGGGCGGCTAGGTATTTAAACCTTAGGACACACAGTCCCGGACACCCAGTCCTGAACACGCAGCTCAGGACACCCAGTCCTCACCGTATTCCCCTTGAGCTAAGGTCACACAGACCTCGCCCAATCACTCTGGTAAGTCTTCAAGGTAGACTTTCAAACCTTCACAGACTTCGTTCACCTGCAATCCACAATGTCTCTTGGATGCTCAGAACGCGACGCCTAACCGGCTGGAGGATGCACAGTCCTCAAGTGTAATAAGTCTTCAGATCACACAGACAAGAAGACTCAAGTGATGCCCAATTCTCTTTGGCTCTGGGTGTTTAGGGCTTTATCCTCGCAAGGAATTCTCTCTCAAAGGCTTCGAAGTGGGTTGCTCTCAGACGACAAAAGCCGTACTCTTAATCTGAGCAGCCAACCGTTTATGGTTATGGGGGGTGGGCTATTTATAGCCACTTGGCAACCCGACCTGATTTGTCCGAAATGACCCTGGGTCACTAAGGAACTGACACGTGTTCCAACGGTCAGATTTCAAACTCACACGGCAACTTTACTTGGGCTACAAGCAAAGCTGACTTGTCCAACTCTGGACAAGATTCGCTCTCATAGTCTTCACTCGAAGACATAGGTTTTGGTTAGGCATCACTTCAGTCATTCTGACTGGTTCTCTTGGACCCCACTTAACAGTACGGTGGTTCCTATGACTCAACACAAAAGAAAAAGAACTACGAAAGATCTAAGTCTTCGAGCTCCATAGGCTTCATGTGGTGTCTTCTCTTGTCATAGTCTTCAATGTGAATATCTTCATATACCACCTTTGACTTCAATGTCTTCATACATTTTGAGGGGTCATCTCTGGTAGGAAAACCGAATCAATGAGGGACTTCTACCTGTGTTATCCTGCAATTCTCATAAACACATTAGTCCCTCAACTAGGTTTGTCGTCAATACTCCAAAACCAACTAGGGGTGGCACTAGATGCACTTACAATCTCCCCTTTTTGGTGATTGATGACAAACTAGTTGAAGTTTTCAACGGGGAATATAATCTGGGAAATTGTAAAGGATAAGGAATTGTCTTCATAAGTTGCAAGGGCTCCCCCTGAAGATGTGCATATAAGTAATTTGCTTTTGGAATGCAAATGCACATGGCAGGTTGTACTTGTGGAGATCCACTTCAACTTATGATGACAATCCACTATGCATGTGAAAGTATATGAAGATAATGACAATGCATAATGGAAAATGGACGTCTGCAGAATGATCTAAGTGCGGAATTTATCGTCGCACATGCGGAATTTATCATCACAAAACAAAGTGGCAGATAAGTAGCAGACGACCATCGAGTTTAAGTGTTACAACTCAAAGAACCAAATGTAGCAAAACAAGAGTTGTAAGCACGAAGCAAAATATAAAGCACCCGCCCATATGGACCCGCTTGAAGACTATCAACCTCATATGCTTCTCCCCCTTTTGTCAGTAAGGACCAAAAAGGTTTGAAGACATAGAGCATCTACTCGTTCCCATGCGGAGTAGGTGAAGTAGCAGGGTCGTTGGTGGTGTTTGGCGGTACTGAAGAGCTTGGAGCAGAGTTGACGCGTGCTGAAGGAGGTGGTGGTGAAGTAGCATCATCTTCATCCTCGATAACTCTGGCAATCACTGTTGCAGCAGATGAAGAGAACTCAGAGTCTTCAAGGGATGGAGTTCCTAGCAGCACAGCTCTTCGAGGAGGTGTGGAGTCAAACTTGAATCGCTCAGTGAAGCCATCCTCTTGGAGATCATCTTCAGAACACATCATCGTTAGCCCTTTCCATGTGCGGCGACATGTTTCATGGGCAACGAAAGCATTCTTGGTGGCAAGATTGCGAATGCGATTAACCTCCACCAAGAGGCTTTTCATCTGACGCTTTAGCCAGTCATGATGCCTATCATGTTTCTGATGAAGAGCCACAAGAAGCTCTCGGTCGTTGAGAACACGAGTGCGCTTCTTGGGTCTTGGAGCAGTTGTACTATCAGTGGCTTCAGTAGACGCAGGGTGTGGTGCACGTGTAGTGCCAGCCAGAGGATACACCCGAGTGACTGCTTCAACTCCTTCAATGTTCTGTGAGAAACTCTGATGCTCTGCATTCTGAAGACTTAGTGGTTCCTTTGCAGGCTCAGGATAGATGGCTTCAGTAGAGATATCCACATCAGGCAGAAAAATCCTATGATTGCGAGCAGATTGCTGATATGAGATATCGGAGTGAAGTTTAATTAGCCGCATTACCCATGGGGCATAGAACTTTAAGCCAAACAGATCAGAGCCTGATGCAGCAAGTTGGCGGATGAATAAGTCCTGTGCATTGAAGCATTTTCCATGAAGAATATAGAAGACCAAAGTCTTCATTGCACCCTCAAGCTTGGCATTTGGAGAGTGCCCTTTGATGGGCTAGAGAGTTCGCCTGATGATGTGATAGATGGTTCTTGGCAGATACTCAAGGTCTTCAACGAAGAACTCCGTTGGATAAGCAGCATCTTGGGGCAATGGCTTCATCATGCTGAGCATCTGACTCATATCAGGTTCCGGCCTCTTAAAGATGCTCTCAATAGCTTCACTATGCAGCTGACAGCCATGCTCGTAGAGATCGCCAGGAGTGGGCAAACCAATGAGCTCAATGATGTCAAATGCATTGGCTTCGTGATGAACATTTCCGGTCATCCACTCCAGGACCCAAGTCTTCGGATCTCTGATGTACCCGCGGATGTGAAGTGTGGCATAGAATTGGAGCAGCAACTCTTCATTCCAATGCTCTTGGTCAGTAACGAACGGCAGCAGTCCAACTTCCTTGAAGCAATCCGAAGCTTCTTCCAGACAAGGCAGGCCAGCTATGGCTTCAATGTCAAGGCACTTGTGTGGGAAGATGCGACCTTGGTTGTAAATAATGCATGAGTAATAGCTTCGCTGAGGATAGCTCCAGAACCGATCAGATGATATCCTTTCCCTTGAGTAGGGGTTCCTGGAGCTATCGAAGAATGTGTTGTCTGCCCTGAAGCCATTGATATTGAAGGAGCCAGGTGCTGATGCAGGACCTGGGAACCTTGGCAATCTTGGGATTGGCTTCTGTACCTGAGGCCTGTGCTCAACATGATAGTCGAACTGGGGACCGGCAGCAGACTCGGGAACAGAAGTGACGGGGTCAGTGGCTTCGCTGTCTTCTTCTTCCATTGGGGAGGGCTCCACATTAGCTTCATTGGTGGTTGTGGCGGCCGCAAGATTTTCATCCTCCACTTGACGAGCTGGAGGGTCGGTCACAAGCACGTTCTCCTTGAGAACTGCTTCTTGGTGGGACAGGGGAGTGGCAACTTGTGGGACTTCATCTTCCGCGGCTGATGCAGCCGGATTGTCTTCAGCAGAGACTTGAGGCCTTGGACCTTTGCGAAGCGTGCGCAACGCGGGCGACGCCTGTGGAGTTGGAGTGGGTTGGGCCTCATAGTCTTCTTCCTCTTGTGGGCGATCTGCCCATGAAGCATCCTGTGCAATTGGCGTCAGTGGACGACCAATGCCGATGAGTTCGCTGTTCTGAGGAAGGACTGCACCATCTTTTACATTGTCATGTTGACCAATGTCTTCAGCAGCGATGGGATCAGCTGCTGGAAAGTCTTCAGCTTCATGAGCCTCCGTGGAAGTAGGCTCATGGATAGTCAGTTGGCGTTCAGCTTCAAGATAGACCATAGAAATGGGTTCAACTATCAAGGGCTCTGTGGGAGCAGCCCGATCTTTCTTGGTCTTCCTCTTCTTCTTGGAGGGGGCAATTGGAGAGGCTTCAGAATGTTTCCTCTTCCTGGCTTCAGCCTCAGCAGTCCTTGTCTTCTTGAGCTCTGAAGCGGTTGACCGGCTTTTTGGCTTCGAGTCAGTCAGTCTAGTTGGGAAGACAATCGGAACTGCTTCCTGCCGTGGTGCGTCAGGTTCAGCCGTAGCAGGCTTCTTCTTCTTCTTCTTTGCGGCCATCCTGGGGTCGATGCCAGGACGCCCAAGGGCCTTGCGCTTCTCAGCCTCATTGTAGGCTTGCACACATCTGTCAGCCAGAGTCTTCATGCGCTCACGCGAACCCTGAGCTTCTGCACGTTTCTTTACAAAGGCTTCCTTGAGCTCGTGCATCACACTCTTGAAGTTCTTCACTTCCTGCACGCTGAGCTTGGCCATATGCTTCTTGAACTGAGCCTTTTCATAGTCAATCTTTTGCTTCAGTTCAACATTGCGCTGGGCAATAGCGAGTTCTGAAGCAATGGCACCTTGGAAGGCGACACTGAGGCCAATTGGTAGCTGCAGATCTTCAAAGCTGATGTTTGGCGTGTCAAACCACTCGTCAATGAAGTTGTGGATGATGGTCACATCAAAGAGAGGCAGATCATTGAAGATTTCTGCTTCTTCTTTGCTCTTGATGAGTTGCTCAAGAGCGTCATCTGCTAGATCTTCATCACTTGACAGATCAATGTCGTCATTGCGCAGAATGGCAGCAGCAGTTAGCTCTTGTCCGGTGTGAGGCAGAGGCATCTTGACTTTCTGGGGCTTGGAGATGCGAGATAAGTCTTCGGACTGCACACTGTATTCAGGAGGTGCAGTTGCCAGTGGCTTCGCCCTTGAGATTTTTGGTGAGGGGGCAGGCTTTGAAGCTTTAGGCTTCTTCATCTTCTTTGTCTTCGGCGCTGCAGGAGCTTCTTCTGATTCAGCGTCAGCTGCAGGCTCATTCACTGCAGTCCCTAGAACTAAGATGCGGGTGATGAGGCCTTCAAGGTTGTAGAAAGGACCAATGACATTGGGTTCTGCATCTCGTGTGCCATCTGCCCTTGGTGCCAAGGGACCAGGGTTGAAGTCTAACCCCAAAGTCTTCTTGTTCTGCTTTGCTGAGTTTTGGGCAAACTGGAAGTCGTGCTTGAACAGATTGTCGTCACGACACCATAGTAGTGACGATGGGTGTGCATCAGCAGGCTGTGGCCCACGGACCATGCAGGGATAGAAGCCTTGTTCAATGGCTTTATCTCTGGACCTGGGCAGAAGATTCTTGTATAGGATGTCTCCCCACAGTCTCTTGATGGCGTTTTTCTCAGCATATTCCTGGGTTACAAATCGGTATTTGAACCATTGTTCTGCCCAATATCTTCGAATCCATTGGATTCGGGTCTTGCGCTGATTGTAATCCTCTTCAGGATCTGTCTTGTATAGTTCTGAGAGTTCATATGGCAGATCTCTGGATGTTTCTCCACGACGCTTTCTGCCACCCTTCCTTGCTTCTTTCTCTGAAGCCATAAACTTTAACTTGAAAGGCTTCAACACGTTCAAAGGCTTCAAAGGTTTTCGCTTGCTGGACCAACAGGAACTGGCTTCGGGAGAATTAATGTGATGTTGTACTATGAGAACCAAAGGATTCTCCCACGGACATGTACCTGTGATAGCATTAAGGTGCGAGGGAAGGGGGAGAGGTCATATGCATTCTCAGAAGATTTTGAAGATAAATCAGTTTAGAAGACATTGACCTCATCGTGCGAAGACATTCACTCATAGATAAGGAGTTGGTTCCAGATTTGTACGAATCCACAGATCAGTACAAGTGAGGAATCTAACTACTTTGTGAAGCATAAGTGAATATACTAGGCATGTTATGAGATGCAGTATGAGAGAGATCTAACTTGTGTGAATAGAAACTACTTGTGGTAGAAAGTGACAAATCCATAGGATCAACAGTGCTGTAAAAAGGAAGTTTTATTTACCACACTAAGAACTGCTAGACGAAGTGGAAGATGAGGCCGAGCAGTTCGATCTTCCGTGCCCTAACTTGGCGACGGAGGACACCTACGGCGACAGCGGAGAGGACGATGTCCGCGGTCGGCGTGAAGACGGCGTCGGAGAGGTTGCGGCAGCGAAGCGCTTCGTCGCCGGCGTCGGAGAGGGCTAGCGGTGGCGCTAGGGTTCGTGCGAGAGTGGAAGAAGAGATAATGACCGCTGTGAAGTGTGTATTTATAGGTACATGGGTGGCACTGCGCTATTACACAGGTGCCCCTGGCGATTCGCATCTGAGGAACACGTGGCCATTATGCAGAATGTTGGGGTTTGTTCCACGTCCCACGCACGCCTTGATTGTCGGGTGGTCGTTCCTACTTCTCCGGGTTTCATGTGGAGGAATGAGCATTGAAAACGGACTTAATGGTTGTCTCTGTATCTTCTGCTGACAAGGACGCAGAGAAGACATTCGACAGTTTCAATAGAATGCATATGATTTGGAGAGATAGAATTTGAGATAGAAAGCATAGAGAGGTTAGGGTCCGATCACATTCACTTAGTTCAAAAGATTCAACAATGAAGACATAGCTATAAGTGAATGCTGTAGAGGACAGAACACTAATATATATATATATATAATCAACATAGTGAAGATAATCATGAAGATATGTTGAGATCGAAGCCAAACCAAATGTGAAGACATTGCAAGGTAACGCCATGAGTGAAACACTTCAAAATAGAACATTTGGTGGTGGCATTACCCACCGTATAGGAAGTATTAGACCCAGACACGGCGCACAATTATCGTGGTGCTCCGAAGTCAAATTCCACATTAATATATTCACACTTAGAATGTATGTCTTCATTGATTGAAGATATACTTTACTTCGTGTGTTGCACATCTAAGTCATCAATATGCATAAGGGTTAGGATGTGTGCCTGATCACAGGACATTTGAGGATTCCAGGATGTTTAGCTCACACCGTAACTTGCAAAATCTCTTCTCATCCAAGGGCTTGGTGAAGATATCTGCCAATTGCTCTTCAGTGTTGACGTGTATGATATCAATATCTTTCTTCACAACATGATCTCTGAGAAAGTGATGACGGATTTCAATGTGCTTTGTCTTCGAGTGCTGAACTGGGTTGTTGGCGATCTTGATGGCGCTTTCGTTGTCGCAGTAAAGTGGCACTTGCTTCAGATGAATGCCATAGTCCTTGAGTGTTTGCTTCATCCACAGAAGCTGAGCGCAGCAAGATCCAGCAGCAATGTATTCAGATTCAGCAGTGGAGAGAGATACACAGTTCTGCTTCTTTGAAGACCAACATACAAGTGATCGTCCCAGAAAGTGACATGTGCCTGATGTAGACTTGCGATCAACTTTGTCACCAGCATAATCAGCATCCGAGAATCCAACCAGATCAAACTCTGAGCCCTTTGGATACCATAATCCTAGAGTTGGGGTGTGAGCCAAATATCGAAGAATTTGCTTCACAGCTAAGTGATGCGACTCCTTTGGTGCCGCTTGAAATCGAGCACACATGCAAACACTAAGCATAATATCTGGCCTAGATGCACATAGATAAAGTAAAGAACCAATCATTGAGTGGTGTACCTTTTGATTGAACTCTTTACCATTGTCGTCGGGACCCAGATGATGTTTGGCTGGCATAGGTGTTGTGAAGCCTTTGCAGTCTTGCATACCAAACTTCTTCAGGCAATCTTTGAGATACTTCTCTTGAGATATGAAGATGTCGTTGCGTTGTTGTCGTATTTGAAGACCGAGGAAGAACTTCAGCTCTCCCATCATGGACATCTGATATTGCTCTTGCATCATATATCCAAACTCTTCACTATACTTCTGATTGGTGCAGCCGAAGATAATGTCATCCACATATATTTGGCACACAAACAGTTCACCATCATATGTCTTCATGAAGAGAGTGGGGTCTAGGGAACCAGGTATGAAGCCTTTGCTCTTCAGGAAGTATTTGAGTGTGTCATACCAGGCCCGAGGAGCTTGTTTGAGGCCATACAGTGCCTTGTTGAGCTTGTATACCAAGTCATGATGTTTTGGATCTTCAAAGCCAGGCGGTTGTGCAACATACATTTCTTCTTCAATCTTGCCATTGAGAAAAGCACTCTTCACATCCATTTGATATAGAAGTATGTTGTGATGATTTGCATAGGCCAGCAGTATGCGTATGGCTTCAAGTCTAGCCACAGAGCAAATGTTTCATCGAAGTCAATGCCTTCCACTTGAGTATATCCTTGAGCAACGAGAAGAGCTTTGTTTCTGACAATTTGACCATGCTCATCTTGCTTGTTGCGGTATATCCATTTGGTGCCTATTATATTGTGCTTCCGTGGATCAGGACGCTTAACTAGTTCCCATACATTATTCAGCTCAAACTGTTGAAGCTCTTCTTGCATAGCTTGAATCCATTCAGGTTCCATGAAGGCTTCTTCAACTTTCTTGGGTTCTGTTATTGAGATGAATGCGAAGTGCCCACAGAAATTTGCTAGCTGAGTTGCCCTTGAAAGAGTGAGTGGACCAGGTGCATTGATGCTATCAATTATTCTTTTAATCTGCACTTCATTGGCAACGCGAGGATGTACAGGGCGAAGACTTTGCTCTTGCTGATCATTGTCGTTGTTAGAAGGAATGTCTTCAGGCTGAGCATTGTCTTCATGTTAATCAGGTGTTGAGATGATAAGTTCTTCTTCAGGATGAGCTTCAGAAGGTATAATTTCTCCAGTTCCCATTAGCTTGATTGATTCGCTGGATGGAACTTCATCTAGCACATTTGGCAGTTGCTCTCTTTGTGAACCATTGGTCTCATCGGACCGCACATCCACTGTTTCAACCACTTTGTAATGAAAGAGATTGAAGACTCTGTAGGAGTGCGAATCCTTTCCATATCCAAGCATAAAACCCTCATATGCTTTTGGTGCAAACTTTGAGGTGTGATGTGGGTCCTTGATCCAGCACCTTGCGCCAAATACTCTGAAGTAACTGACATTTGGCTTCTTGCCAGTAAGGAGCTCATAAGATGTCTTGTTCAGAAGCTTGTGAAGATAAACACGATTGATTGTATGGCATGCAGTATCAATGGCTTCAGGCTAGAATTTTCTTGGGGTCTTGTATTCATCTAGCATCGTTCTGGCCATCTCAATGAGTGTTCTGTTCTTGCGTTCGACGATGCCATTCTGCTGTGGCGTGTACGGGGCTGAGAATTCATGTGTGATGCCCAAGGTATCAAGATATGTATCAAGGCCAGTGTTCTTGAATTCAGTGCCATTGTCACTTCTGATGTGCTTTATCTTGGCGCCATAATTGTTCATAGCTCGATTGGCGAAGCGTCTGAAGACATCCTGCACTTCAGTCTTGTAAAGGATTATGTGCACCAAAGTGTATCTAGAGTAATCATCAACAATAACGAAGCCATAGAGGAAAGCAGTAGTAGTAAGAGTTGAGTAATGAGTGGGACCGAAAAGATCCATGTGAAGCAGTTCGAAGGGTCGAGTAGTGGTCATGATTGTCTTCGAGGGATGTTTGGCCCTCGTCATCTTCCCTGCTTCACAGGCACCGCATAAGTGATCTTTCTTGAACTTGACGCCCTCGATGCCTATGACATGCTTCTTCTTTGCCAGGGTGTGGATGTTCCTCATGCCAGCATGCCCAAGCCTCCGATGCCAGAGCCAGCATTCTGAAGCTTTTGCTAGAAGACATACGGCAAGTTGTGGTTCTGCTAAGAAATCTACTACGTACAGATCATCTTTTCGATACCCTTCAAACACTAGAGACTTGTCAGATTCCATTAGTACAAGGCAACGATATTTTCCAAATATTACGATCATGTTCAAATCGCAAAGCATTGAGACGGACATTAAGTTGAAGCCAAGGGATTCAACAAGCATGACTTTATCCATGTGTTGATCCCTTGAGATTGCAACTCTACCTAGACCCAATACCTTATTTTTACCAGTGTCAGCAAATGTGATGTGGCTCTTGTCGGATGGACATAAGGTTGAGTCCATAAGAAGACTTCTTTTGCCAGTCATGTGATTTGTACACCCACTATCAATAATCCATTCTGAATACACTGGTGTCGTACCCTACAGTGCAGTTAAGGGGATAGGCTTCACCAAGAGCATTGTGAAGCAAAAACATTTGACGAACCAATGGGTTATGAAAGCTTAGATCCAGATTAGGACTAATAGGGAGAGTAGCAAGCGATTCAGGAACGAAGTACATAGTAAGACCATTCGGGCATTTGATCTTGCGCCCTACAAGATGTTTAAGGTCCCCAGCAATGGCGTCAGACGATTTTGGTTTTCTGCTGGAGACCTTTCCCTGCAAAAGAGAGTTAAGCTTTCTTAGCCACCCACATCTTCAAGGGTGGCTGAGAAGAAATAAGTCTAAGTGCAGCATCTGAGAATTTTGGCTTTGGAGCCCTAGCAAACAGTCTTGCAGGCGGACAATAGTACTCATAAGAATAGGCAGAATAGTTCTTGGTCTTATGAACATGGCGGTTTGATGAACCGCTCTCATATTCATATGCCTGAGTATGGTTTCCCTGCAAAACATTTGCGTTAGTGCGACTCAGGTGAGTCCTCTATCTGTATGAAGCCTTTGGACCGTATGAAGCCTTTGGTCTGAGGTTTGTCTTCTTCACGTGAGGTGTCATGATGACATTCACAAGAAGATTCTCCAGACACCTTTTCGGAACCCAGATCTTCTTCATAGGCGGTCCATTTCTGCAGTTAGTACCAATGTACCTGGCAAACACTTCACCATTCTGATTCTTAAATAGTATATAGTTTGCATCAAAGGATTCATCAATGATAATGGGGTTAGCACAAGTGAAGCCAGATAGATTGGATGGATCTGCTGAAGGTTCCTTTGCAGCAACCCACATGGTTTTGGGGTACTGCTCAGGTTTCCAGTAAGAGCCATCAACATTCATTTTCCTTACGAACCCAACACCCTCTTTCCTCGGGTTTCGGTTCAGTATCTGCTTTTTGAGGACATCGCATAGTGTCTGATGCCCTTTAAGACTTTTGTACATCCCTGTTTCAAGCAATGTCTTCAACCTAGCATTCTCATCAGCAATAGCAGTGGTATCCTCAGCAGAGGGGTTAGTTACCACATCAACAGTTGAAGATATTGCAACAGTAGTAGTAGAACATTCAGCAACAGAAGTAGCATTATCACGCTCAATGCATTTAAGACATGGTGGTTCAAATCCTTCCTGAGCGGGACTGATCTGTTTGGCGCGAAGTGACTCGTTTTCCTTTTGAAGATCTTCATGAACCGCTCTCAATTTCTCAAGATCTTGCTTCCTTTGAAGATAATCATAGGAAAGCTTTTCATGAGTTGTTGAGAGCGTTTCATGACGACTTTCAAGTTCCTGATACTTAACGTGAAGATTTTTTATGTCTTCAATTAAGGATTCAGATCGAGTCATTTCAGCACCTAACAAATCATCGCTTATGTCTAGCTGTTTTTGAATATGTTCCATAGCTTTCTGTTGTTCAGTTGCAATTTTAGCAAGTGTTTTGTAGCTGGGTTTTGAGTCAGAATCAGAGTCATCGTCACTAGATGTTTGATAGTGAGTAGTGCGTGTGTTTACCTTGGCACCGCGTGCCATGAAGCAGTAAGTAGAAGCGGAGTAGTCCTTGTCATTTGCATCGGTGTCGGTGACGAGGTCATTGTCTTCAGTATTGAAGATGGACTTGGCAACGTATGCTGTAGCCAGACTTGCGACGCCTGAATCGGACTCCTCCTCAGACTCCACCTCCGCCTCCTCAGAAGCGGACTCCTCCTCTGAATCCATTTCCTTGCCAACAAACACACGTGCCTTGCCAGATGAGCTCTTCTTATGTGATGAAGACTTTGAGGAAGACTTGGACGAAGACTTTGAGTATTTCTTCTTCTTCTTGTCGTCAGAGTCATATTCCTTGCTCTTCTTCTTCTATTTGTTCTCATTGTCCCACTGTGGACACTCAGAGATGAAGTGGCCAGTTTTCTTGCACTTGTAACATGTTTTCTTCTTGTAGTCGTGAGCAGAAGCTTCATCATTCCTTGAGCTTGACCGGGAAGACTTTCTGAAGCCTTTCTTCTTGGTGAATTTTTGGAACTTCTTCACAAGCATAGCAAGTTCCCTTCCAATGTCTTCAGGATCATCAGAACTGCTGTCAGATTCTTCTTTAGATGAGGAGACAGCTTTTGCCTTCAAGGCACGAGTTCGCCCATAGTTTGGACCGTAGATATCTCTTTTCTCAGAAAGCTGAAACTCATGTGTATTGAGCCTCTCAAGTATGTCAGATGGATCAAGTGTCTTGAAATCAGGACGTTCTTGAATCATCAGGGCTAGGATGTCAAACGAACTATCAAGTGATCTCAGTAGTGTCTTGACGACTTCATGTTTGGTGATCTCAGTAGCGCCGAGGGCTCGAAGCTATTTGTGATGTCAGTGAGTCGGTCAAATGTGTGTTGGACATTCTCATTGTCATTTCGCTTGAAGCGGTTGAAGAGGTTGCGAAGGACACTGATTCTCTGATCTCTCTGGGTTGAGATGCCTTCATTGACCTTGGAGAGCCAGTCCCAGACCAGCTTAGATGTCTTCAAAGCACTCACACGGCCATACTGTCCTTTGGTCAGGTGACCACAGATGATATTCTTGGCAGTAGAGTCCAGTTGAACAAATTTCTTGACATCAGCAGCAGTGACACCTTCTCCAGCCTTGGGAACGCCGTTTTCGACGACATACCATAGGTCGACATCAATGGCTTCAAGATGCATGCGCATCTTATTCTTCTAGTAGGGATATTCAGTTCCATCGAAGACGGGGCACGCAGCGAAGACTTTAATTATCCCTGCAGTCGACATAGCTAAAACTCTAGGTGGTTAAACCGAATCACACAGAACAAGGGAGCACCTGGCTCTGATACCAATTGAAAGTGTGTTATATCGACTAGAGGGGGGGTGAATAGGCGATTTTTATGAAAGTCTTCAAAACGTGGAAGTTATGAAGACAAACGATAGAAATAAACCTATTACCATGCAGCGGAAGGTAGACTACACTAGGCAAGCCATAGTCAAGTATTCAATAAAGTGAAAGCACAATGACTTAATAGCAGCAATGTAGTAAGGATCAGGTAGGAAGATATTATGAAGCCATACAGAACATGCAGTCACTCAGTGAAGACAAAAGATAGTGCAAACATACAATGACTTCACAAGGAGCAACAGTAAGTAAAGGGAAGGGAAGATGAAACCAGTGACTCGTTGAAGACAATGATTTGTTGGACCAGTTCCAGTTGCTGTGACAACTGTACGTCTGGTTGGGGCGGCTAGGTATTTAAACCTTAGGACACATAGTCCCGGACACCCAGTCCTGAACACGCAGCTTAGGACACCCAGTCCTCACCGTATTCCCCTTGAGCTAAGGTCACACAGACCTCGCCCAATCACTCTGGTAAGTCTTCAAGGTAGACTTCCAAACCTTCACAGACTCCGTTCACCTGCAATCCACAATGTCTCTTGGATGCTCAGAACGCGACGCCTAACCGGCTGGAGGATGCACAGTCCTCAAGTGTAATAAGTCTTCAGATCACAAAGACAAGAAGACTCAAGTGATGCCCAATTCTCTTTGGCTCTGGGTGGTTAGGGCTTTATCCTCGCAAGGAATTCTCTCTCAAAGGCTTCGAGGTGGGTTGCTCTCAAACGACAAAAGTCGTACTCTTAATCTGAGCAGCCAACCGTTTATGGTTGTGGGGGGTGGGCTATTTATAGCCACTTGGCAACCCGACCTGATTTGTCCGAAATGACCCTGGCTCACTAAGGAACTGACACGTGTTCCAACGGTCAGATTTCAAACTCACACGGCAACTTTACTTGGGCTACAAGCAAAGCTGACTTGTCCGACTCTGGACAAGATTCGCTCTCATAGTCTTCACTCGAAGACATAGGTTTTGGTTAGGCATCACTTCAGTCATTCTGACTGGTTCTCTTGGACCCCACTTAACAGTACGGTGGTTCCTATGACTCAACACAAAAGAAAAAGAACTACGGAAGATCTAAGTCTTCGAGCTCCATAGGCTTCATGTGGTGTCTTCTCTTGTCATAGTCTTCAATGTGAATATCTTCATATACCACCTTTCACTTCAATGTCTTCATACATTTTTAGGGGGCATCTCTGGTAGGAAAACCGAATCAATGAGGGACTTCTACCTGTGTTATCCTGCAATTCTCATAAACACATTAGTCCCTCAACTAGGTTTGTCGTCAATACTCCAAAACCAACTAGGGGTGGCACTAGATGCACTTACAACCGCCGTGCTCTTCGGGCTGTCTTCTTTATTTCGGCGCTTGTTTTTGCTGCGTCGTGATTTCCTGTTTCCGTCCCTGACTTCGGATGTACTTGGGTCACTGGTGCTGCATCGGGCTAACCAGTTGTCCTCGCCCGCACAAAAGCGGGTCATGAGGCTTGTTAATGTTGCCATTGTTCTCGGCTTTTCTTAGCCGAGGTGTCTGGCAAGCCATTCGTCTCGAACGCTGCGCTTGAAAGCTGCTAAGGCTTCGGCGTCCGGACAGTCAACTATTTGGTTCTTTTTAGTGAGGAACCTGTTCCAAAGCTTTCGGGCTGACTCTCCGGGCTGTTGAGTTATATGACTTAAATCGTCTGCATCTGGTGGTCGGACATAGGTCCCTTGAAAACTTGCCCGAAAGGCGTCTTCAAGCTCTTCCCAGCTTCCAATGGAGTTTTCGGGGAGGCTTTTAAGCCAGTGCCGAGCTGGCCCTTTGAGCTTGAGGGGTAAGTACTTGACGGCATGGAGATCGTCTCCTCGAGCCATATGGATATGGAGGATGTAATCCTCAATCCAGACCCCAGGGTCTGTCGTTCCGTCATATGCCTCTATGTTTACGGGTTTGAATCCCTTTGGAAATTCATGGTCCAGCACCTCATCGGTGAAACATAGGGGGTGTGCGGCACCCCTGTATTTGGGTGTACTGTGGTGTTCGGATGTTTGTCGTGTTGCATTGCATGCTGGAGCGCGCTTGCGTGGCCCGTATATGGATCTGGTTGCGCCGTCCTTTTGATGTGAGCCCTCGCATGGATCGCCTACTGGCTTATGTGCGGCGTCGTTTGCCGCTCTATGTTGTCCACGAGGTCGTCTATCCGACCGGATGGCCGTTTTGTTTTTTAATTGCGGGGGATCTAAGGCCTCCTCATCAAATTCAGGTAGCAACTTTCGCTTCGGGTAGCTCTTGGTGTGGCAATTACCGCTGTACTTCGCTGCAATGTTGAGTACTTCACTCCATCTGATTCTGAGTGTGTCTTGTGCAGCCCTGAGCCTTTGCTTCTGCTTTTTCAGACTCCCCGCAGTGGCAACAAGCCTTTGATGGGCATTCTGTTGCTCCGGGTGCGTGTCCGGTGTGATGTCGTCCGAACTGTTATCTTTGACGGAGTCGGGCTGTTCAGTTTGATTTTCCGTGTTGCCGTGGTTGGGCAATGGTTCACCTGCTCTATCGCTGGGTCTATATGATCGTTGTTTCTGCCGAGGCGGGATTTGGAGTGGCCCTTACGCCGCCGCTTTGACTGCTTCTCGAGGGAACAACCCATCGCTGCGTCCTTCCGTTCCTCGTCGTCGTTTTCTTTGGGTGTGTCCACCATGTATACATCATATGATGAAGTGGGCATCCAGTGCCCTGTGGGCAGTGGTTCCTGTTCGTCTCCTGCATCGTCGTCCATGCCGTCGATGTCTCCGGAGTCGAAGTCGAGCATGTCGGTCAAATCATGGACAGTGGCTACTAAGTGGGTGGTGGGTGGGCGGCGAACTTCTTCGTCATCCGCATCCCAATCCTGTCAGACATAGTTCGTCCAGGACTCTCCTGACAAGGAGAGAGACCTTAATGAGTTCAGTATGTCGCCGAAAGGCGAGTGCTGAAAGATATCCGCAGAGGTGAACTCCATGATCGGCGCCCAGTCGGATTCGATAGGCACGGGCGCAGGCGGTTCGGAGTCCGTGGCCGGGGATGAATCCAGTAGTTCGGCGTCATGGCTCCCGTGAAGGGTAAGGTCGATCCTCGGCTTGATCGCCGCTGAGAATACGACCTCCGTGGCGGGGTCTATCCACCCGTCCATGGATGGCGCAATTGGCTCCGAATCGAGGGTCGGAGCGGTTGCCGGTGCGGTCTCCTGAACACTGTCCGATGGTAGAGCTAAATCATGCTCATCGTGACCGTGCAGCGCACTTGGCAGGGGCTCGAATCCGTCGAAGATCAAGTCTCCACAGATGTCGGCCGTGTAGTTTAAGCTTCCAAACCTGATCTGGTAGCCAGGGGCGTAACCCTCGATCTGCTCCAGATGGCCAAGCGAGTTGGCCCGCAGTGCGAAGCCGCCGAATACAAAGATCTGTCGGGGGAGAAAAGTCTCACCCTGGACTGCATCGCTATCTGAAGGAGCCATCAAGCCTAACGGTGATGACACAGAGGAACTCTCAATGAAAGCACCAATGTCGGTGTCAAAACCGGCGGATCTCGGGTAGGGGGTCCCGAACTGTGCGTCTAAGGCGGATGGTAACAGGAGGCAGGGGACACGATGTTTTACCCAGGTTCGGGCCCTCTTGATGGAGGTAAAACCCTACGTCCTGCTTGATTATTCTTGATAATATGAGTAGTACAAGAGTTGATCTACCACGAGATCAGAGAGGCTAAACCCTAGAAGCTAGCCTATGGTATGATTGTATGTTGTCCTACAGACTAAAAACCCTCCGGTTTATATAGACACCGGAGGGGGCTAGGGTTACACAAGGTCGGTTACAAAGGAGGGGATATACATATCCGTATTGCCTAGCTTGCCTTCCACGCCAAGTAGAGTCCCATCCGGACACGGGACGAAGTCTTCAATCTCGTAACTTCATAGTCCAATAGTCCGGCCAAAGGATATAGTCCGGCTGTCCGGAGACCCCCTAATCCAGGACTCCCTCACCCCTGCAGGGTATAAACTTTCGAAAGCCGTGCTTGCGGTTATGTGGCAAATGGGAATTTGTTAATGTCCGATTGTAGATAACTTGACACTTGACACAATTAAAATGCATCAATCGCGTGTGTAGCCGTGATGGTCGCTTTCCGGCGGAGTCCGGGAAGTGAACACGGTCTTGTGTTATGCTTGAACGTAAGTAGCTTCAAGATCACTTCTAGCTTCTCGACCGTTGTGTTGCTTCTCTTCTCGCTCTTATTTGTGTATGTTAGCCACCATATATGCTTAGTGCTTGCTGCAGCTCCACCTCATTACCTTACCCTACCCATAAGCTTAAATAGTCTTGATCTCGCGGGTGTGAGATTGCTGAGTCCTCGTGACTCACAGATACTTCCAAACAGCTGCAGGTGCCGATGATACCAGTGCAGGTGACGCAACCGAGCTCAAGTGGGAGCTCGATGAAGATCTTAGTCGTTGTTTTGTGTCTTTTCCGGATGATCAGTAGTGGAGCCCAGTTGGGACGATCGGGGATCTAGCATTTGGGGTTGTCTTCTTTTATTTTGGTTCCGTGGTCGGACCTTGATCGTATTCTGGATGATGTATGTTTAACTTGTTATTTGTGTGAAGTGGCGATTGTAAGCCAACTCTTTATCCCTTTCTTATTCAGTACATGGGATTGTGTGAAGATTACCCCACTTGCGACTAAACTACCATGCGGCTATGCCTCTAAGTCGTGCCCCGACACGTGGGAGATATAGCCGCATTATGGGCGTAACAGGATCCTTTCTAGAGAAGGATTTTCTAACGAAAGAAGTGAGTGGGAGGAAAGTAGAACTTGATGAGGTAGTTTTATTCTCCCGAATTGGAAAGTAGTTCATCACAGAAATCAATTCCAGTGATTCCTACACCAATTAGTGAGGAAGCTAATGATGATGATCATGAAACTTCAGATCAAGTTACTACCGAACCTCGTAGGTCAACCAGAGTACGGTCCGCACCAGAGTGGTACAGTAATCCTGTTCTGAAAGTCATGTTACTAGACCATGATGAACCTACGAACTATGAGGAAGCGATGATGAGCCTAGATTCCGTGAAATGGCTTGAGGCCATGAAATCTGAGATGGGATCCATGTATGAGAACAAAGTATGGACTTTGATTGACTTGTTCGATGATCAACGAGTCATTGAGATTAAATGGGTCTTCAAGATGAAGACGGACGCTGATAGTAGTGTTACTATCTACAAAGCTCGAATTGTCGCAAAAGGTTTTCGACAAGTTCAAGGTGTTGACTGCGATGAGAGTTTCTCACTCGTATCTATGCTTAAAGTCTGTCTGGATCATGTTAACGATTGCCACATTTTATGAAATTTGGCAAATGGATATCAAAACTGCATTCCTTAATGGATTTCTTAAATAAGAGTTGTATATGATGCAACCAGAAGGTTTTGTCAATCCGAAAGGTGCTAACAAAGTGTGTAAGCTCCAGTGATCCATTTATGGACTGGTGCAAGCATCTTGGAGTTGAATGTATGCTTTGATAGTGTGAAAAAGCATATGGTTTTATACAAACTTTTGGAGAAGTCTATATTTACAAGAAAGTGAGTGGGAGCTCTGTAGCATTTCTGATATTATATTTGGATGACATATTGTTGATTGGAAATAATAAAGAACTTCAGGATAGCATAAAAGGACACTTGAATAAGAATTTTTCAATGAAAGACCTCAGTGAAGCTACTTACACATTGGGCATCAAGATCTATAAAGATATATCAAGACGCTTGATAAGACTTTCAATGAGTACATACCTTGATAAGATTTTGAAGGAGTTCAAAATGGATCAGTCAAAGAAGGAGTTCTTGCCTGCATTGTAAGTTGTGAAGTTGAGTAAAGACTCAAAACTCGACCACGGCGGAAAATAGAAAGAGAATGAAAAGTCATTTCCTATGCCTCAGTCATAGGTTCTATAAAGTATGATATGCTGTGTACCAGACCTATTGTGTACCTCACCATGAGTTTGGCTAGAGGGTACAATAGTGATCCAGGAGTGGATCACTGGACATCGGTCAAAATTATCCTTAGTGTAATAAGGACATGTTTCTCAGTTATGGAGGTGACAAAAAGTTCATCGTAAAGGGTTACGTCGGTGCAAACTTTGACACTGATCCGGATGACTCTAAGTCTCAATCTGGATAATATTGAAAGTGGGAGCGATTAGCTAGAGTAGCTCCGTGCAGAGCATTGTAGACATAGAAAATTTGCAAAATACATACGGCTCTGAATGTGGCAGACCCATTGACTAAACTTATCTCACAAAGCAAAATATGATCACTCTTTGGGTGTTAATCACATAGCGATGTGAACTAGATTATTGACTCTAGTAAACCATTTGGGTATTAGTCACATGGAGATGTGAACTAATCACATAAAGATGTGAACTATTGGTGTTAAATCACATGACGATGTGAACTAGATTATTGACTCTAGTGCAAGTGTGAGACTGAAGGGAATATGCCCTAGAGCCAATAATAAAGTTGTTATTTATATTTCCTTATATCATGATAAATGTTTATTATTCATGCTAGAATTGTATTAACCGAAAACTTAGTACATGTGTGAATACATAGACAAAACAAAATGTCCCTAGTATGCCTCTACTTGACTAGCTCGTTAATCAAAGATGGTTAAGTTTCCCGACCACAGACATGTGTTGTCATTTGATGAACGAGATCACCTCATTAGGAGAATGATGTGATGGACAAGACCCATCCGTTAGCTTAGCATGTTGATCGTTTAGTTTTATTGCTATTGCTTTCTTCATGACTTATACATATTCCGTTGACTATGAGATTATGCAACTCCCGAATACCGGAGGAACACCTTGTGTGCTATCAAACGTCACAACGTAACTGGGTGATTATAAAGATGTTGTACAGGTGTCTCCGAAGGTGTTTGTTGGGTTGGCATAGATCGAGATTAGGATTTGTCACTCCGAGTATCGGAGAGGTATCTCTGGGCCCTCTTGGTAATGCACATCACTATAAGCCTTGCAAGCAATGTGACTAATGAGTTAGTTGCGGGATGATGAGATTTGCCAGTAACGAGATTGAACTAGGTATGATGATACCGACGATCGAATCTCGGGCAAGTAACATACCGATGACAAAGGGAATAAAATATGTTGTTATTGCGAATTGACCGATAAAGATCTTCGTAGAATATGTAGGAACCAATATGAGCATCTAGGTTCCGCTGTTGGTTTTTGACCGGAGATGTGTCTCGGTCATGTCTACATAGTTCTTGAACCCGTAGGGTCCGCACGCTTAACGTTCGATGACGATTTATATTATGAGTTATGTGTTTTGGTGACCGAAGTTTGTTCAGAGCCCTGGATGAGATCACGGACATGACGAGGAGTCTCAAAATGGTCAAGAGATAAAGATCGATATATTGAAAGGTAGTATCCCGACACCGGAAGGGTTCCAGAGTGTATCGGGTACATACCGGAGTACCGGAGGGGTTACCGGAACACCCCGAGGAAAGATATGGGCCATAGGAGGGAGGCTAACCAGCCCACAACGGGCTGGTGCGCCCCCCACAAGGGAGGAGGCCGAACTGGATTAGGGAAGGGGGCGGCGCCCCCCTTTCCTTCTCCTACTCCCTCTCATTTCCCCCTTTCCCCCTCTGGAAGAAGGAAAAAAAGGAGGGCCGAATCCTACTAGGACTGGAGTCCTAGTAGGACTCCCCTCTCCCTGGCGCGCCCCTTGGTGGTCGGCCTCCTCCTCCCCTCCTTTATATATGGGGGCAGGGGGCACCACAAAGCACATCAATTGTTCTCTTAGCCGTGTGTGGTGCCCCTCTCCACAGTTTACTCATCTGGTCATAGCGTCGTAGTTCTTAGGCGAAGCCCTGCGCGGATCACATCACCAACACCGTCACCATGCCGTCGTGCTGATGGAACTCTCCCTCGACCCTCTACTGGATCAAGAGCTCGAGGGACGTCATCGAGCTAAACGTGTGCTGAACACGGAGGTGCTGTACGTTCAGTACTTGGATCGGTTGGATCGTGAAGACGTTCGACTACATCAACCGCGTTAATATAACGCTTCCGCTTTCGGTCTACGAGGGTACATGGACACACTCTCCCCGTCTCGATGCTATGCATCTCCTAGATAGATCTTGCGTGATCGTAGGAATTTTTTTGAAATTGCATGCTACATTCCCCAACAGAAGGCCTATCCTTTAGTGTAGTTTATGCCTTTTTTTAGTGAGACCATATGCAATATAGCAAAGTACCTTAGTGTGGGATTGCTCGAATATGTTTTTACGTGTCCTTTTATGCGTTTGTCATTTGTGTCTTAGCGAGAACCATACTAATATGCAAAAGTTGTGTTTTAACACATGCAAGTTACTACTTTTTCTACCCGCTTCTAACATGAGTTTTATATTTTTTTTGGTTGCACATGCTTTCATGCACAGGGAGTTGCATGTGTTTAGTACTAGAGTTTCCTTGTTTTTACACCTCCTAAAGGCAACTCTAGACTTTTTGCACAGCTACCATCGCACAGAGTTGTTTCAATGCATACAATATAGAGAATTAGGTTTTGATGTTGCAATGTACCTGCAAAGCTGTGCAATGCTCCTGCATATTTTTTCGCACTAGAGTTGCCCTATTTTTGTACTGGTGTTGCTTTTTGTTTCATAAGAGTTGCTCAAGATGCATGCCATACATATGGTTGGCTCAAAGCAATCTACAAGTTGCTCTTATTTTTTTCACCAAATCAAAGAACAAACTAAAAACTAGTTGATGTTCAAGTAGGGCAAGGCTGGGGTGGTTGAGTAGGGAAGAGAGAAAGCCGGGAGAGGTGGTGCTTACCTTTTTGGGGGGAGGTAGGCTCTCCTTTGTTGTCTCTAGATCTGATTTTTGAAGCAAGGAGGAGCAAAGAGAGGTTCCTGCGTCGGCTTGTTCTTCAAGACGCCATTAATGGGGCAAATCTATTTTAGAGGAAGAAAAGAGGAGTAAGGAGGAAGAAGGGGACCCCTGCGCGGACTTGTCTTTCAAAGAAAAGGGAGAAAGTGATCGTGTGAGGTGCATGAGGGCGCTGGGGATAGTAGCGGAGCGTGCGCGAGGATGCAAGGAGGGGGAGGGACCGACGACAGGAACGCGTGATCGGCTTGATCAGGTGAAGCGACAAGACGTGGGGCATGTGGTTTCATTTTTGCGTGTCCACGCGGCGTGGTTTCTTTCCGTATATGGGAGGGCACTCGGTGCCAGCTAGTCGGGTCTATATAAATTCGTGTACAGACAACTGGGCCCGCATCCCAGCCCCACCTGCCATTTTCCTCCGTTCGTTCATCTCCTTCGCCTCGCCACCGTCCCTCCTCCTCTCTTCCCTCCCTCATCCCTCATCTCGTGTCGGCTCGAAAGTCGAAACCCTAGACCAACCACCCTCCCCTAGTACGTAGGAACAGGGACAGAGATGTATGCAGACCAGATCTCCACCGGCCGCAAGCGCTCCATCCATGACCGCCTTGACGCCGACCTCCCCTCCGACCGCGGCGGCGCGGACGCCGCCGGCCGGGCTCGTAACGCGCTGTCCAAGAGGTCAGCTTAAGTTCCGCTCCCACCTGCTCCTTCCATATCGTTGCCACGGCTCCCTCTGTAACCTTAGCTTGGGGCTTCTCGCTCTGTGCGCTCCTATGTGCTTAGGGATGGTGGAAATTAGGGCCTTGTTTTAGGTTGCTCGTGCTGAGGGCGGCGCCCCTAGATTCCATGCCTTCATTCATGTTAGAATTGAGGTTCTGGAGAGTAAGGACGAGCTTTGAGCCGCGTGATGTGTGTTGTTTGTCTGAGCGATGGAAATTGTGGTGTCAGATTCAATGATTCTGCATGACAAATATCATGAATTGGTCTGTTGGACGCCACGTCATTATGCAGCATAACATGGGAATTGCAGCGTAGGTTTCTGGATAATCCTTTTTTTTGGTCAAGCGCTTGCTTTACTGTTTTACCTGAGGATTTGTGATTTCATATGTTGAGTATCATGGTATGGACTATGGAATGAGCTCGGATAATACTAGTTGATAGCGCTTGTGGGAGCTAGAAGCTAGCGATGTAACCTTGGACACGGTGTTTTACTCAATCGAGCAGTAACTTATGTAACTGAGGTATGAACTGTTGCAGAATCAATCACTAATGCATTGCTATTGATTTTTTAATAGATAGTTTGTTATTTCTAAAGAAAATAGTCCTGCTTTCTAGTCTGAAAGTATCGAGGGTGGATATGTTGGTTCACTTCTATCCTCATGTATAAACTTATACTTTGTAAAGCTTGCTGACACGAGCCTTGATGTATTTAAGCCTGCTTGTAAAAGAAAGATCAATGTTCTTTGCTAGTACGCATGGTTTAAGTTATTAAGGGGTCTATAGTTCTTGCGAGCATTGTACTGTCATGTTTCCCCACTTCACTAGACTAGCTAATTTCACGCGTATTGATTTCTTGACGTATGCTATCTGTAGGCAACGACAAACTGATGATAAATGGAAGCATGATCTTTACCGGGATGATGAATCAGCTTCAAGTAATCTATTTGTTGATGTATCTTAAATGAAGTAAGGCAACCTACCTTTTATTTTGGCCCCATTTAACTCTTATCTGTCTGCACTTAAGGATCAGTTGATCCACGGGATTTGCGATTCAAGCTTCAGAAGAAAAGCTCTCAGCAAGGGTTTGCTGGCCAAAAGGGTTCCGGGGTACGTGATCTACGTGAGATGTTATCTGGAACAATGCACGCACAACCATCAAATGTTGACCCTCAAAAGAGGAAACCGGTGTCAGAGGTTGTGAAAGTCACAAGGCGTGAAATTGTTGATGAAAGGCCTGTACGCCTAAGTAAGAAAGTATCAAAACCATCAACATCCAAGAAGACTTCTCAGCCAAAGGTATGAATTCTGTTGGTGATACACAGTTTCCCAGTTTCTTGCTTTCCACATGTACCAGAACGCTAGACTTTATTTAGTGGTTGATGAATAGCTTGAAAGATCAATTGCTGGAACTGATCTTTCTAAATGATGCCCAGCATGAAATTTGTAGTAACTCTTTTGGATAATGCTGTGACACTATGTTTGCTTAGCTTGCTATGTTTTTCTATTCCATACAGAGTATCTATTAACACTTGATCCCGGTGGTATATTTGTCTACATTACATAGGTTTGAGCCTTTATTTATTGAGTTTATGTGTATGTTTTATTTTAATCTCTCTCATTAGCATTTCATTTGCAAAGAACAGCCCTCTTCCTACAAAGATTACTAGGATAACATGTGCGTTTTCAGCATTTCCCTTGGATCACTTATGCCGACCTTGATAGAATTTTGAGAAATCCCATTAGCCACTGTCATGTAAGCATAGGTACTTCTATAGCTGGACCCCGTGGAAGTTTGGTACCTCCTGGTAGTAGGATTTACTATAGGCGAATGTGTACCTGAACTTGTGTGTATATATAGTCTGGTTTCCGTAATACAAGCTTTTAATGAAGGGATAATGGTGCTTTACACTTTGTTATACTTCCAAGAAAGCAACAATCACATTAGCTCTATCATCTGTCAAGTGGTCATGCTACATTTCAGTATGAAGAACTCGTGATGAGGGTCTGCTGAATTGTTCTGTTCAAAACCTCTGCCCTAGTTAACCAACAATGGGTTGCTGAATGTTGGATGTTGCCTTGGTAGTAGGTACCTTTCAGCACAGGTTTATCTCCTCTAGTTGTCCCTTGGCGACATTTATTGAAATTACTCATCTTTGGCTTGGGAGTGTGTAGAATTAACTATTACCATGTCTCTAGTTTGCGCTTGGGAGTGTGTAGAATTAACTATTACCACGTCTCTAGTTTGCTTCAATTCTGGTGTTGTTGTATGTAGGTTAAGGCAGAGAGTCCAATGTGGAACACCTTATATAAAACTTTAAATGTGCATGATGTAACTCGCTAGTAAGCTTGCTTATTTTGGGGAATGTGTGATATACCATTTTTAGAAATATACTTTCTGGCTTGTTTTGCTTTCTGATCTAACATCTTTTCTTTTGGGAATGCTTGTAGGCTGAAAGTCC
Source organism: Triticum urartu (assembly GCF_003073215.2). Classification (NCBI taxonomy): domain Eukaryota; kingdom Viridiplantae; phylum Streptophyta; class Magnoliopsida; order Poales; family Poaceae; genus Triticum; species Triticum urartu. Next base: position 439,355,779 of record NC_053023.1, read on the forward strand.
ACTCGACAGTTTTCTGAAATCACTTGGACTTGAGAAGTATTCTATTACCTTCCAGGCGGAGGAGGTTTGACTATTTACCTAAATCATTACATTGTTTTTTCGTCTGTTTAGTTGACAATTGTTGTTTTGCAGGTTGACATGGCGGCCCTACGTCACATGACTGAAAGTGATCTCAAGGCGTTGGGCATCCCGATGGTAAGAGCACCACATCATGCCGGATCTTTAATTTTGCAAAAATAGGCATTTCTTGGCTTCTCACATCCTTCATCTAAGGAGTAATTTCAGTATGGTTTGGCTATATTTTGCATAAACTGTAGACTCAACTGTTAAACAAGGTGTTATGACCGGCATAGGGGCTTAGCCCAGTGGGTTATGGCCCAAGTATCTTAATTAGGGGCTTAGCCCAATTATCTTATTGTATTAGGATCATTTGCTTAGGAGTCAAGTAACTTATTGTATTAGGATCATTTGCTTAGGAGTCAAGTAAACCTCTCTATATAAGGAGAGGAGATGTATCAATCTAATCAAGCAAGAAGCAATCAATATTTGCTCGGCTTCCCTTAGGGAGCCGGGAGACCTAAACCCTAGCCGCCTCCTGCTTTCGCCGCCGCTGCTCCCGTCGCAAGGACGGCGCCACGCCGCCGGCCGCCGCGCACCAGCCCTCGCCCTTTCCCCTCCCTCCCCTACAACCTACGCCCCAGGCCTGGTAGGGTACAAGCTCCTACCACAAGGACACATAAGTACGTAGTTAGAATGCATCATTTTTCTGAGGAACTGGACTGAACCTGCTTTACAGAACTACTGCCTGCACTTACATTTTTTGTCCGGGGATATGGCACGTATGTTAATGCCAAATTGAATGTAAAGTAACTCTTTTGTAAGTCTGCATTCTTATTTGTGCGTGCGTATACTTTGCCTCTAGTCGCAAAGGTCAAGCTTAAGGTGCATGTTCTTTCAGGGTCCTAGGAAGAAGATTACCCTTGCCTTGGAATCCAGAGCGTAGGGCAATGTCCCTGGAGTACAATGTAGAAAAGCAGGGAGATGTGGTAGGTTTTTGCTCATCTGCAAATTTGGCATATCTTGGAAAGCAGTGGTACAGGTACAACAATGCGGTGTCTCTTGTAATGGCATGTTGCTGTAAGATTATTAGACTGCTGTTGTTTATCTGGTCTGCATGCTTTCCTGGCCAGACCAGCTGATTTAACTGATGAGGTATCCGTGCTGTTGAAGCTGCGGTGATGTTCTTGCTGTATACTATTATTATGCCTTTTTTTTCATTGGAAACTGGCATTATTAGAGTAATAGAGTTGAGATTCTTCAGTTAGTATTTCAGTGTTGCGTTGCTCAGTGTAAAGGTTTTAAGTTTCATCTGTTTTCATGCTCAGCCCTTGTTCGGAATGTTTTTCTTTTGAGCTGACATGTTAGGAATCTATTTACAAGAGAGGTTGATCATAGAGAAAGAAACAAGGTGTTGAAATTAATTAATCTCAGAAAATTAAGCAGCCTCAGCTCACACTGTCTTGTGTTATGGTGATCTAAGGGATGCAAGCTGGCAGAGTCCACATGTGTGTGAACCAAAAGTTAAACCAACGTGATTATTAAAGTAATGAAGATTAGTGTAATTTTGCTTTGTGGGTGGCAGTGGATATGCCGTCTGCTTCATACCGGAAGTGTCTCTGCGTTGCCCTGCCAATCTGCCGCAAAGATAGGCAGATGGGAGCTCCTGGATGATTGTTCGTTCAATCTTATTTTTAGGGAATGCCATCATGGCTGCTTTATTGAATTGGTAATAGTTACATCATTTGCAATGGCATTCACCGGAAAATTTGGGGGTTCATTGACCCACTTAGAAGAAGAATTTCTATCATAAGCAAATTTTGCTAACGAGTGGGATGCCTCATTAGTTTAACGAACACAATGCATAAATTCTATAGATCCTACCATACCAGTCAGGATAAAAACAGTGTGTAGATGCATCACTAATGTAAGGTATATAGGGGAACATGACGCTCCAGAAATACTCCATGATCATCTCTTACAATTGCTCCAGTGGCGCCTCTGTTCTCAGTATGGAACGATACATCCACGTTCACTTTAACTGAACCACCTGTTGGTTTCTTTCATGTTAACCCAGCTCGTTTTATTCCTCCCGAATTGAAAGTTTTTGCCATATTGCATGTATAGCTAAAGAGCTTCTATTACTTGGGGGACCCTGATTCTGGTGAGTCTGCTGTCTCCTTAGCCACCACATGTTACATCAATGCCCTCCTTAAGACCAACAGAAGGTAAATTAGGCATATTTCTGTCAGGCAAACATAGCAAGTGCTCTAATACTGCTGAACCCGATCCGTCAACCAACACCGCCTGTGAGATCAGCTCCGAAAGTCTGAGTAATCTCCACAACTCCACAGCACGGCTGCACTGAAATAGCAGGTGATTGACATCCTCAACTCCTTGCGCACAGATTGGGCATTGGCCAATACTTCCAACATGTCTATTAGCAAGTATAGACTTAAGTTGTAGGATCTCATGTAGCGTCCGCTAGCAAATTTTTTTGACCTTGCCCGGAATTTGCATTTTCCATAGAATCGATCATATTGGGTCCTCTGAGGATGGCCCAGACCGCGATATTCCAGTATGCTGAAAGTGATGTTTCCACTCCAAGTGGTATGTCGTTTTAACAGAGAAGTGTCCTGATTGTGTACCATGCCAGGCTTCAAAGTCATCAAAGGAGCTATAGCTTAATGGAATTTGGAGAATACAGTTAACATCTATTGGGCTAAAAATATCACGGAGAAGTTCTTCGTCCCAACTTTTAGTAGTAGGGTCTATAAGCTCATTCACCTTTGTAATCAAGACACCTGCTCTAGGGGTTACGACTTTCCTTGACGGGATCGAGAGAATCCAGTGGTCATCCCAGATATTCACTTTCTCTTCGTTCCAGTTCTCCAAATATGTCCTTGTTTAAATGTTTTATTAATGCCGGCATATATGCTCTGCCAAGTGAACAAATATGTCTTTGTTTAAATGTTTTATTAATGCCGGCATATATGCTCTGCCAAGTGAACAAATATGTCTTTGTTTAAATGTTTTATTAATGCCGGCATATATGCTCTGCCAAGTGAACAAATATGTCTTTGTTTAAATGTTTTATTAATGCCGGCATATATGCTCTGCCAAGTGAACAAATATGTCTTTGTTTAAATGTTTTATTAATGCCGGCATATATGCTCTGCCAAGTGAACAAATATGTCTTTGTTTAAATGTTTTATTAATGCCGGCATATATGCTCTGCCAAGTGAACAAATATGTCTTTGTTTAAATGTTTTATTAATGCCGGCATATATGCTCTGCCAAGTGAACAAGGCGCCCTTTTTCAGTCCGACATATAATAAGTTTTCGGAGGGGTAGTATCAAGGTAGTCAGAGTCGGGACTCGGAGTCGGATCAATTTTCCTCGGACAGAATCGAGTCGTAAGATCGAGTCGTGGAATCGAGGATTCTACTAGATTTACTCAAATAAGATATTTTGTATGCACACAAGAAATTTATATGGGTTCTATAGAGTTTTGACACTAAATATGGAGCAAAGAACATACACATCAATGCTAGTTGTATTCCACTTCTTTTTATGGCTAACCTACCTTGTAGCTCGCATATATGGAACATATATGAGAGGGAAATATATAGAACATTTAAACCTGCAATGCATGAAATTTACTAATGTTCTTTTTAGAGTGCGCAAATAGTCGATCACTTGTCTATCTGACCTACAATGCTAAACTTGAAGGGTCTTGCTCTCCTTCTGCGATCAATCTTGAAGCATCCTCCTTTTCACGCTAATTCCATATGTTGACAAGCCTGATCCTCAATTTCAATCTAGGGTTTCTAAGAGCTGGATCAAAGCTGTCCGCGGCTGAGCATTTGGACTTAGGAGGGGAATAAAGGTCCATGAGGTATATGAAAAGGGGTTTGGATGATGGCATACTATTTTGCTACAACTAAGCAAACGGTTTAGATAAGTTAGTAGAATCGGATGTAGTCCATAGCATAGTCGAGATTGTACAGTTTTGTACAAGATTCTATGATTTGGATCGTGACTCAATATGGGTTCTACCTGATTCGGATTCATAGTGGGATTTGGATCGACATGCTTTCGTAGGGTCATGAAGTCGTAGGATTCTAGCAGTCAAATCGGGATTCTGACTACGTTGGGTAGTATTTTGCATTAAGAACTCTGGCGCATAAGGACTCTTGATCATCAAGTAGGCGCCACCATTGCTTTGCAAACATTGCTAAGTCGAAAGAGTGGATGCCTCGAAAGCCCATCCCTCCATCTTTTTGGGATACGTAATTTCCACCAATGCATTCACTTTGATTTTCATCCTCCCCCAACCAAAATCTTGCGATTGCATTTGTGATTTCTTTGCACACTCTTTAGAAATTGTAAGTATGGACATTGCATAAACAGGGATTGACCGAGTTACTGGCTTTAATAAAATCTCCTTTCCTTCTATGGACAACTGCTTCTCATTCCAACCACATGTTCGTGAACAAACTCTTTCAACAAAATGATTAAAACAGTCACTCCTGTCTGCTCCAACTAGAGCTGGTGAACCAAGGTATTTATCTGACAGAGCTTCGGTCTTAATATTGAGGCATCCACAAATATCAGTTCTCAATGTTGCATGCATATTGGGGCTGAAAAAACACTTGATTTTGCTACACTAATCATTTGGCCTGAATTTTTGCAATACGTATCAAGAGCTTGTCGTAGAGAAGTTGCATTAGTCATATCTGCCTTCATAAGAACCAGAGAATCATCAGCGAATAAAAAGGTGTAATACTGATGATGCATTTCTTTACACCCTGATCCCATCCATGCCACCAACTTTCTCTTCAAACAACAATAGGCTTGATAACGTATCTGCACGAATAAGAAACAAGTACGACAACAGAGGATCCCTTTAGCGAATACCTTCTTTGTTCTAAAAACCGTTTTTAAAAAACCGGTTTAGAAGAACATTATCCTAACCACTTTCATCCTTAGACCTCCGTGCAGTAGCGGAGACAGGCCCAGGGCAACTAAGGCTATAGCCCCAGGCCCAATAACAACTTCCCTTATAATTCTTTCATACAAAGTATAGCAAATTATAGAAGTTTATCACGTAACATATCATAGCCCCAGACATAACCTGCTTCTAGCTCGGCCACTACCGGCTCCGCCACAACACGCATCGCCCAGTCCCACCTGCCCAATCGACCTCCATGTATAACACACATCGCCCAATCCACCTTTGTGAGCATTGCCTGCCTAGCAGCTAGAGCAAGGGCTCATGCCCGTTAGAGGTGTGGTTAATGCTCGCAAATTTGTACTAAAATTGCTGGATTGGAGGGAGTAGTGTTTATGGTGGAGAGGATTGGACAGAGTGATGCAGGGAGAATTAAATGACAACCTTCCGAGAGCTCCTATCTGTTGATCTTTGCGTCACATTGGTGGGGCGATGCACAGATAGCCGACGACATTTTTTTTTCTGAATTCTGAAACAGCACACCCCCAAACTTTTTTAATTTGTGATTTTTTTTCTGAAAGGCAGGAACATATTTTGAAATTATGATTTTTTTTGAAACCGTGAACATTTTTTGATATCCCTGAACCGTATTTGAAACATGAATATTTTTTTAATATGTAACAAACTTTGAGAACATAAACTTCTCTGAAATTTGTGAACACTTTTTGTTAAAATGTAAATAAACTTGAAGAAAAGTAAAAAGTAATACTGTCTCTGTTCACTTTTATAAGATCTTGAAGACATTTCAGATAATGTGTAAAACATCCTATTTTGAGTTGTCTGAAATGACTTACAAAAGTAAACGGAGAGAGTAATAAAAACGAAAATAAAAGAAAAATAAAAAATAAAAAACAAAAAACAAAAATGAGGTCCCGTCCCGGCAATATGAATGGACGGGCCTCTTCCTGGGCCTGGGTCGCATGGTTGGGTTGAGGCTACAGAACTGAGCTCCCTGGGTAGCAGGCCCATTCACGCCAACGGGGGAGTCGTCAGAAAACCCTAGCGCGAGAACCTCTCCATGCGCCCTATATACATAACCAGCGCCGCCGAAACCTCTCCCCGTGTTCCGCTTCGGCAGTAGAAGAATCTCCCCTCTTCCTCTTTTATCGCCGGTGTTTTGTTTGGATCTCTCTTGTTTGCCGACCGTTGTTTCGTTTTTGGTTTCGCTGGTTCAGCGGCGCGCGGCCGGCTTCGGCGGTGGCCGAGCGCCTTCTGACCACCAGCCACACGCGAACCAGTCGATCATCTGACCGAGCGTCTCTTCGGGTTTTCCACACGGATTCGCTCTTGTCGAGATCTGACACATCCCACCACCGAATCGTGCTACCGATTTTGGGTTTTCTTCTCTCTCTCTCTCTCGTCCTTCTCTCGTGAGTTGAGCTGGTGATGTGGTGCCAGGGATGACCCCGGTTCCTTGGCCACCTCCCATACCCAGCGAGGCGAAGAGTATTCGATTGGATTTTCTCGGCGGCCGGTATTCCACGGGCGTACGCGGTTCATGTTCACATCCGCGTTTGCTCACGACCTGGCTGCCACATCCCGCTTTGCAGGACGGCCTTTTCCCCCCTTTATTTGGTTGTTTTTCTGATCATGGTTTTTATGTATTGGCAACAGAGGAAAAAGTGTTTTATGTTAACCAGGTGTAAGTCAAGTGGCAGCGGGCTACCCTAATCGGATGAGCTGCCGCGGTTACACGCCTGGAAGATCGACGCGTGCCCTTCGTTACATGCGCCGCGTCTAACCAATAGCGTCTCGTGTACATCAGGGCTTCACATTTTTAAACCTGTTCTTCCTACTTCACTCGTAGCACAACACGTCGGACGGATGGTGATACAGTTTGATAGGAGAACTGCCTAGAGCGGCATTGAAACGATTAATATTTCACGAAATTTCTCGTCTGCTTTGTAGTAAGACTGATTGAATGGCTAATTCCCAAATTGTAACAAATGTGAACATAACAAAATTTCATGGTGGTTTTGAAGAACAGTTTTGCTAAAGCACGTCTAAATGAGCTCTAAGTATTGCACATTTAAGTCTTATTATCATTAAGGGTTTGTCTAGGACACATTTAGTTGTATCATTAATTTACACGAAGAGTCTGCAAGCATTTTCTTCTGTCTTTTTATTTTCCTTTTAATCCAGCTTGTTGATTCCTACCATTTATCTTAATTTAAACAGGTGGTGTTTGGTTTTCTAGTCCTATAACTTTTTCTAGTTCTTAGGATTTTTTAGAAAAGAAATTCAAGTAGGTGCTTCTAAAGACTTTTAGCAAAAAATCTTAAAAAAGTCTTTGGTTTGTTAGGGAATTTTTCTAGTCCCAACATAAAAAAATCGTTGGAACCAAATACAAGTCATCCGCGTAGTTTTAGATCGACGATTTAACTATCTAAATATGTACATTATATATGACAAAAAATATATATTTAGAAACTACATCCATACAAAATCTAGTGATATATTTTTCATGACATACAACACATTTAATTCCTCAAATCGATGACCTAAAACTACGCAAATGGCTTATTCAGTATCTTTTTGGAGTTCTTTCTCCGAAATTCAGATGTGCCCTAAACAGATAATTTTTTGCCAACAACGGTTCACAGATCTCGCCTTTACTGACCAGCCCAGAAACCAATTCCGAACAAGTTGTGGAGGAAGCATACACGGTGGAGTAGACAGAGGGGCGCGTGTAGCGAACTTCTCAAGGGGACAGAGCCAAAATTGGCGCAACACCATTTCTCCCTCCCAAAGTGTTGTAAAAAATGCCTCCCTTGATCTTCCTATGCGCCAGCTCCGAACCCACTGCCAGACCATTCCGAACAACGCCAATCATCCTTTGCGACTAGAGTAGCTGCCAAAGACGATTGCCCCGACACACCTGTATCATATTTTTCTGTCCGTTTTTGCACTGTTATTTAAGATAAGCAGGTGATCATCGTCCTTGTACGGAATTATGGCAACTTGCGTTGCACTATGCACGATCATTGCTAGATCTGTGATATTGGACAAAACTCTCGCATTTTAGTTTTATACGTAATCTGTAATTCTGTACGCGTTGCAAGATACTGAACTCAAGCGTGCTCACGCCATGCTGTACCCTTCTATTTTAGTCGAAACGTTTCCCTGCAAAATACTTCACATCTCCGTCAGGGGATGTACATCTCCAGTTTTTGCCACCGGCATTTTCCTATGAATGTGCTTGACACGTCTGGTTACAATCCATCGGAAAAGTTGATATGTTAGTAATATACAATCCTCTTTCTACATGAAAAAACCCCATCAGAAATGTTGATATGCTTGAGTAATATAAATGGGCGATGCTAGGCGCCGGCGCAAATTCGGCCGGTCCACCCAGAGCCGTTCGATCTGGACGCGCGTAACCGTCATATTTGTCCTTCCTCCTCTTTCGTCACCCTGCCCCACGAGAAAAAGGTAGCGCCGCCGCCCCTTGCTGGATCCCGCACACAAATCCAGACCCATGCTGCCCTCGTTTTGGACCATCGCTGTCCTTGCTCGCAGCCGGTCGCAGCACCATCTTCGTCACCTCTTGCGTTCCTCGCCGGATCCATGAATGCAACTGCGTATACCACGGGGTTGTAGCTTCGGTGGCGACGGTTGCCGGCCGCAACATTCGTCGGCAAGCTCGTAGTGTACCTTGCCTTGGTTGTCGTCCATGGTTGTAGCACTTTGGTGCGTTGCCTCGGTTGTCGTCCATGGTTGTAGCACTCCGGTGACGACGGTCGCCAGCCGCAACACTCGTTGGCAAGCTCGTAGTGTACCTCGCCGCATGAGTTTCCACGAACAAAATGACCACCAATTGCATCATAAAAAAGCTGTAGCAAATAAACATGTCGGTCGTACCAAAAAGCATATGGCGGTTGCAGCAAAAACGTTATTGTTATCGCCGCGGGTCGCAACCTGCCATGAATGGACGTAGCAAAAGCATTTGTCGGTTGTTGCAAAAATCAACTACTGTTCCAGCAAAATCATCATCGCCGCCGTGACGGGCGCAACTCCGTAGTGAATGGAATGTAGCAAAAACATTTGAGCAAAAATTGACAACGGTTGTAGCAAAAATGTGTGCTAGTTCCAGCAAAACACAAAGCCAGTGGTTGCAAAAAATTGGTTGTTTCCACCAAAATCCAAAGATGGTGGTAACAAAAAAAAAGATCCATGGTTCCATCAAAAAAATTTAGATGGTGGTAGCAAAAATTGACGTCGATTCCAGCAAAAAAAAGCCGATGTAGCAAAAAGAATTTGGGGTTGTTCCCCGCACACGACAACGTTGCCCCGTGGCCGCCGGCGATGTTGTGGTTGGTGGCATGAATTCAGTGGCCGGTTGTAGCACATGCGGATGCGGGCTCCAGCAAAAAATCTCGCACACGCAGCCATCACCGGGGAAAAGGTGGAGATGGCGGCGGACATGGCCACAGTGCTACAGCCATGCCGGGTTGTAGACTCGCAGCACCGTAGGACACAAAAAAAGGAAAAAGAGGAGGGGGGGAGGGGGGAGGGGGGAGCACGGGGCCACAAGGGCAAAAAAGGGGACCAAGGGGTGGGCATCGGCCACGGCCACCACATAGCAAAAGGGGAGGAGGTGAGCCTTGTCGATGCCTCGATGGTGGCAGTCATGGCGGAGAAAGGATCTGCGGGGAAAAGAAACATAGGAGGAAGATGACGGATGAGTGCGTGAATGGATAAGGAAAAAGTGGGACGGTGCGCGGGTCCCACAAGACACAGCATAGTACAACGTGCAAGAAGCAGGAAACATTCGATCAATGTTCCAGTGTAAGCGTCGCACGCAACCGACCCAATCTTCGACTGGCACACCGGTCACAAACATTTACCAATATAAATTTCCCTTTTTCCCTCGTAAGGGAGGAGCCGAGGACAAGTTGGCTGCGACAGCCCATGAATAAATTTAGTACCCCTTCTATTAATTCAATACAAACATATATTAAAGATTTAAAGTTATACTAATCATCGACAAGTAATATGGATCGGAGAAGTAGCAAACCCGAGAAATACAAAGTTCCATTCGTGGAACAAATAATCACAAGATCGGCACGCGGGAAAATTCATAAAAAGGTAACTGCCGAATATTTTTCTGTATAACTATAAACATGTGATCACATTCATGAAACCAATCTGAAGATCAAGTGCACAATATGTAGAAAACTCACTAGAAAGAACAAATTTTAATAAGTTGCTATAGCTAGAACCCCACGTAACTACGAACGTATAGCGCATGCTAGGTAGTAGCTTAATTAGTTCCCGCCATTGATCGCCTTGGCGGCGTCTCTCTCGGCCACGTACTTGCGCTTCATGGCGTCGAGTATGGGCCTCTCCAACTGCTCGACGGCCGCGTACACCTGCCGCTTCTCCTTCTCCAACTTGTACAGGTGTAGCCCGCCGTACACTCCAAGCCCCACGGCCAGCCAGCCAAACAGCTCAGGTTCGTCAGCGCCGGCCGAGTCAGCGCCCTCGCCGTCGCCATCGATCTCTGTATATTCAGGTCGAGCTAGAAAGAGGGTATATAGATAGGGATGAGACGACGCGTGCGCTCCGGGCAAATAAATATGTACTGGATCGACTTGGGCGTCAAACAACATAAGTAGATGTATATTAGCACAAATACCCGTGCATTACAACGGAAGGATATCAGAAACTCTAATTTAATATGCATGGCTCAAAATCCCCATATATTCAAATCATCTTACGAGATGACATCTATTTTAAAAATATAGTTGTTAGTTTGAAGTTATTCAGTAGATACTGACTCGTTAACTCCTCTACAAAGAAATTAAAGATGAATTATTTATCTCTTTAAATACTACATTATTCAACTTTTGTGATGCTTTTATTGGATGGTGAAATTCATAAACTCGCCCCATTATGCATCTTCCTGACGTATAAAAGAGCCCATGCTTTTTAACGAGAAACAAAAATATCAAAAATTTTATGTTATTGTGACAAACACCAACATCTTGTTCATGTCCCTTTTCTTCATCGATCCGACGACATCACACCAATAGATTACTTTTCTCTATATGGGATATGTATCCATCTTAACCCTCCTAAGAATACTACTCATGCAATAATCATTAATTCTTAATATTTATAAAATTCAACGATGAAGCAATGAATGAATCCAACCCATCACAATATGGTCTGTAAACAGGGTTGGCAACCCTATTGACCCCGCATGACCTGTGTGATATGATCAGGTTGTCGTGCAGGCACACCGAGCACGGGTGTTTGCTTTGTTTTTCTTGGTTGTGATGGTCTATTTTCCACGGATACGAACGCGAGTCACTATACCATTTTGGGTTTAAATCTTGCACGCCTCAACTTTTCACATACGTATCTCTCTCTCCCTCTCATATATTTTTTATGCCTCTATCTCTCACGTTTGTCTCACTTCTCACGTACCATTCTCTCTCATGTGTCTCTCGCAAGCTCTCAGATCTCTTTCTCTATCCTCTATTTGGCTAACCCGGATGACATACTAAAAATCCTGGATGACCAAATTAAAAACTATGAATTTTTTCAGGAAATCATTTGAGCCTTCCTTCTATTTTATTTAAATTTCCTTTTCAAATTTCTTTTGAGCCTTTACAAAAATCCCATGCCCTTTTCTACTTCAAGGTATACCTCCAAACTTTGCCGATATTTCTTCTATCTTTTCCCCAAGTTCCACCAAAAATCTTAATATTTTTGGACACTTATAAAACCTAGTCGTAGAGTTTGAATTTAAACTTTCAATCATGCCCATTTATATTTTATGGATCAAGATCATTTTTCTGAGTCCAGGTAAAATAACTCCATGCCCAAACTCTTCTCCTAGACCTCCTTTTCTTTATTCAAATCTTTGTTCTTTTTCAGAAATAGAAAAAAATTAAGGAAGAGAGAGAGAGAGAGAGAGCAGCACCAGCGAGCACTTTTGGCCCAGGGCTCCTCTCCATTCCCAGCCACCAGAGACACGTACACGAGAGAGAGGTTCGGCCGTCGCCGCCCCTCGCGCGCTTACCTCCCGATGGAAACACCACCGCATGATGCTGCCCCTTCGGCGAGCTCCTCCCCTTCTCCTCCCGTTTCCCTTCTCGCGCCGTTCTGCTCGAAGCAGCCATGCTCTGCCGCGGTCCGCGACGAGCGTCGCTAGCCCCGCTCCTTCCCAGCTGCTCCCCTCCTCCATGGCGCTCCTCTACCCCGTTGAGTACGAGGCTGGCGAGTCCCGCCGTCGTCCTGAGGCAATCCGGTGTCGTCCCTCTCCTCGTTCCCTTTCTCTTCTCTACCATGGCCACCCGCAGGAGCTCGAGCTCGCCCCGCACCTCCTTCCTGTCGTCCTGCTTGCCGTCACCTGGATCCGCGTCTCCCCATGCCATGCAAGTCCCGCCATGCCACCCTCTTGTGCATCGAGACGCGCCGCCGCCTCAAGTGCCTGCCTCGCTTCCCCGTGCGTGGATCCGGTCGCCCTCGAACCATGCCGGAATCCGGCGTGATCTGGCCGAAGAATGAACACCGCCGCGTCTGGTCTTCTTCCATGCTGGTGCGGGCTGGAACCTCCCCTGCCTGCACCTTCGGCGTTGCACACCCCACGGGTTTTTTTAAAGATTGAAACGTTTTTCTTAGATTTAAAAAGGATTGCGGGTTAAATACTAAAAACCACGGGGTCCTCTGTGTAAAAAGAACACGACGGTGAACCCGACAAAGTCAATCCGTACTTTATTATTAGGGAAAGATACAGTACGTGACCTACGTTTCCAAATAGCGTACTTTCCTTGTAATTAGAGCATCTCCACTCGCCCCCACCCCAACAGGCCCCCAGGCCGATTTTTTATCGCTGGCTCCAAAAAATGGCACAGTCACGTCCTCAGGAGCCCAAATTTCGTCGGTTAGGATCGAAATTGACGCCGGCGGACGCAGGCCGAACCCAGCGCGCTAGGAGCCGGCCGGGGGCATCGGGGCAAAGAAAAAACATGCCAAAACTTCCCGCGCTGGATTCCCACCCCATGGGCCCGTCGAATCGGCGACTGCATCGTCATGCTCATCTCATCGCCTCGGCTCTTGCGCAAATCAATGCCAAGGCTGCCGCCGGTCAGCCTTCCATTGATCACGGATGACACAATGAAGGCGAGCGCGTCCCGCCCCTTCCCGCCACGCGTCCGCACTGCAGGCACCCCCTCGCAGCTATAAAAGCCGTCCTTCGTCGCCGCTGGCCACACACACGCCTCCTGTAACACCCATGATGCGACTATATCTCCCACATGTCGAGGCACGACTTAGAGGCATAACCGCATGGTGGTTTAGTCGCAAGCGGGGTAATCTTCACATAAACCCATGTACTGAATAAGAAAGGGATAAAGAGTTGGCTTACAGTCACCACTTCACACAAATAACGAGTTAAACATACATCATCCAGAATACAATCAAGGTCCGACTACGGAACCAAAATAAAAGAAGACAACCCCAAATGCTAGATCCCCGATCGTCCCAACTGGGCACCAGTACTGATCAACCGGAAAAGACACATAACAACGATCAAGATCTTCATCGAGCTCCCACTTGAGATCGGTTGCGTCACCTGCACTGGTATCATCGACACCTGCAATTGTTTGGAAGTATCCATGAGTCACGAGGACTCAGCAATCTCACACCCGCGAGATCAAGACTATTTAAGCTTACAGGTAGGATGTGGTAATGAGGTGGAGCTGCAGCAAGCGCTAAGCAAATATGGTGGCTAACATACGCAAATAAGAGCGAGAAGAGAAGCAACGCAACGGTCGTGAAGCTAGAAGTGATCAAGAAGTGATCCCGAAACTACTTACGCACAACCATTACACACGAACCATGTTCACTTCCCGGACTCCGCCGAAAAGAGACCATCACGGCTACAGACGCGGTTGATGCATTCTAATTAAGTCAAGTGTCAAGTTCTCTACAACCAGACATTAACAAATTCCCATCTGCCACATAACCGCGGGCACGACTTTCGAAAGTTTAAACCCTGCAGGGGTGTCCCAACTTAGCCCATCACAAGCTCTCACGGTCAACGAAGGATATTCCTTCTCCCGGAAAGACCCGATCAGTCTCGGAATCTCGGTTACAAGACATTTCGACAATGGTAAAACAAGACCAGCAAAGCAGCCCGATGTGTCGACAATCCCGATAGGAGTCGCACGTATCTCGTTCTCAGGACACATCAGATAGGTCAAGCTATGAGTAAAACCAGCCCTTAAGTTACCCCGAGGTGGCCCCGCAGGTTGCCCGGTTTAGACCAACACTTAGAGAAGCACTGGCCTTGGGGGGGGGGGGGTAAAATAAAGATGACCCTCGGGCTCCGGAAACCCAAGGGGAAAAGGCTTAGGTTGTTAGGCAAATGTAAAACCAAGGTTGGGCCTTGCTGGAGGAGTTTTATTCAAAGCGAACTGTCAAGGGGTTCCCATAACACCCAACCGCGTAAGAAACGCAAAATCAAGGAACATAACACCGGTATGACGGAAACTAGGGCGGCAAGAGTGGAACAAAACACAAGGCATAAGGCCGAGCCTTCCACTCTTTACCAAGTATATAGATGCATTAATTAAATAAGAGATATTGTGATATCCCAACATATCCATGTTTCAACATGGAACAATCTTCAACTTCACCTGCAACTAGCAACGCTATACGAGGGGCTGAGCAAAAGCGGTAACTTAGCCAAACAACGTTTGCTAGGAAGGAGGGTTAGAGGCTTGACATAGCAATATGGGAGGCATGATATAACAAGTGGTAGGTGGCACGACATAGCGGTAGAACAAACAACTAGCAAGCAAAGATATAAGTGATTTCGAGGGTATGATCATCTTGCCTGAGATCCCGCAAGGAAGAAGAACGAGTCCATGAAGAAGACAAACGGACGTAGTCGAACGGATCCTCACAACTCTGGAATGAAACCGAAGGTAACGAGAGAAGCAACCCGGAAAGAAGCAAGCAATATAGTAAACAACCATCACATAAACATGGCATGATGCACAACCAAGTATGATGCATGTCCGGTGAGGGAGTCCTGGATTAGGTATAAAATAAGAGACAATAAAGCTCAATTTTTCATGTTTTACTTTACACTTTGTTTATTTCATATAACTTTTGTTCGGCACGCCCCTTTTTCAACTTAGTTGCTCTCTTTTTACAGATGAACGTCGTGCTGCGCCCGTCCAGGATACGGCACAACGGAGACACAGGCGCAGACGTGCAGTAGGGACCCGTTCCAAGGATTCTTTTCAGATTAAGACCGTGCGTAAACCTTTTTTTACTGTCTCTTATTGATACACATCTCCTGGTTCTACGACCAAGGAGGAGGCTGGCGTCTTGGCATGTGGCCACGTCAGAATTCTTGCGCATACCTGGACACTAGGGGCTTATACCTCAGAGCGTTACCTCGCCCGCTCTCATAAAGACCGAATACCTTAGGGAGTGTTCGGCGTCGCGAGTTTGGCCTTATATGCATCAGCTCCGAGTCATGATTTTGGTCAAATGTTGGGTTGCCCGGCTCCTGTGTTCGGCCGCCTTACGTTCCGCTCTATCGGCTAAGGCGACACCAGGAGAACTATTGCGATTGTGCCCTGGTTCGGCCAGGCGAGCACCTCAGTAGAGAAAGCCGAAAACCGACTGTCATTGTATGGCGTGAGACTGGTCAACCACTCGATGACTCTCCGGAATCTGTAGGATTCCTCCGCATTAACGAAGGGCCGTTTCGCGGCCAGACACATACGCGCCCCGAATTCGGGCGAGCGCAGTCGCCACCAGGGGCTACCTAAATAGTCCCGTTGTCAAGCTCCTATGGCTAAGTGAAAGTGTTAAAGCATTATAGTCCGGTTGCCTAGCTCGCTGCGCTATCACCTCCTTTGTAGGACCAAGACGTTGGATTAAGTGTGAAAATGCGCCTTCTGCGAGCACCCCCGCACTATGTGCGTGGGGCCTGAAGCCAACGACTGCAATCTTTCAGATTTTGTACATATATCTTAAAACGGCCGCAAAGGAGGTGTTCCAAATACTTGAAGGCACAAGTATAAAAGGCTACTACAATTCATAAAAATATTGCTTTATAATTACATATGCTATCAGAACATAGCATCCTTCGAGCACTGCGTCTCTATTACACGAGCGCCTTCAAGGACTTCCTGAAAATAGTGCTCGGAGGGTACTCGACTTTTGTCCGAATCTCGGGATGCAACAACAGTGGTCTCCATCTCTGCCCAGTATGTCTTGACACGGGCAAGAGCCATCCGTGCGCCCTCTATGCATGCTGACCTCTTCATCGCATTGATACGTGGCACCGTATCAAGGAATTGCTGCACCAAGCTGAAATAACTCTTCGGCTCCGATCTCCCCGGCCGCAGATGACCCATGACGTACTTCATGCCGAGTCCGGACAATCTATTCAGTTCGGCCCATTGAGCCAGAAGATCGTCCACTGCCAGTGGACGCTCTGGATTCTGGAACTGCGACCAGAAAAGCCTTTCCACTTCGCGATCTTCTTGATCTCGAAAGTATTCGGTCGCATCAGCAGCACTCGCTGCCAAATCCAGATAGGTGTGCTCCGCACTCCACATCCGGTCCAACAGAGCAAACTTCGGATCTCAAAACTTCCTCCGCAGCATAAAGGGCTTTCCAGCCGCAATCTATCCGGCCTGACGCAACTCCTCCTTCGCAGCTCTCATCGCAGAGCGAGCATCCTTGGCATCAACAACGACCTTCTCTAAGTCCGTCTGTCTCGCCCGGTCTTCTTTCTCAAGAAACTTGCAACGGTCAGCAGCACTTTTTAACTTCACGGCCATCACGGCCATCTCCTTCTTGCTTCGGCAGTGAGCAGCCTATTTGGCTCTCAGCTCTTCAAGGGCCTTCTCGACAGCCGCATCACTTTTCCTGGCTTGTTCCTTAGCTCAGGCAAGTTCCGCCCGAAGACTCTCCACGGCGGCCGCACCATCTGCGTCAAGCACACACATTGTAAGACACTGGCATAAAGCTCCTCTTACCAGATGCCGCCCGAGGAATTGCATACCTTGAGCCTCATCAAGCCGCTCGTTGACGAGCGCGATGTCAGCATCTGCCACGTCAAGTTGCCGCTTTAGTTCGGCAAAATCATCAGTTTGGCTCGATTCCGGACACTTCGCCACCTATATACAAAGGTGACATTTTAGACCTGGGATTATGATCCTCTGCGCGCCGTCAATTTTGACAACGCACAGAGTCTCAGGGGCTACTATCTACACAGAGCGCATCTTGTTTATGCGCAACTGACAAAGAAGTACATTATCAAACGTACCTCAAAACCCGTCAGCAAACTTCTCACGGCCTCATGCAATCCGCTTTCCGCGGTCGAAATCCTTCCAATCACCGTACCCATCAATGCACGGTGCTCCTCTGAGATAGAAGCTCGCCCCAGCAGAATCATCAGCTCCTCCGACCGCGCATCGGACGGTGCCGGACTCGTCCTATGACCTCCATCGAAGGCCGGACGCGGAGAACCTTGGGGGGACATATGGCTACCTTCCACCCCTGCCGGATTCGGAGAAACCCTCCGCGACGACACCTTAGGGTCGCCCGCCTCGCCAGGCGGTACGGTAGGGGGAGGCATTCCACTCTCCATCATCTCCGGAAGAAGATCCCCGGAAGACGAGCTCTGCTGAGAAGGGCTGAGGTCCGAGCTACAAAGTAAAATTTCGGTTAATCTTCTCAGATGAAAAGCAAGGATTTCCCTCATCCCTCTAAAGGAAAATCTTTCTCTACTTACGGCTCGCTGGAGGGCTGATCCCTTTGAGGGCGTAGTTCGGCCGAGGATCTCCCTGGCGTCGGACCCTCTGACGAGGACTTTTCCCCCCGCTTTGAGGCCATGGTCTCCGGGTCGTCAGAGGCGGCCCTCTTCTTCCCCTTAGGAGAGGAATTGTCGGTTCTTCCCTTCGGAGCAGCCTCCTTCGAGGAGGCCATAGTTTCCTTGTCCTCCCCCTCACTTCCCTCCAAAGGCACGATCTTCAACATCCTGACTAGCACGGGATCCGGCCTGGTCTCAGGAAGGGGAGCCAGACACCTGATCAGCTTTGCCTTCGCTATCCACTCCTGTTTAAAAGGACATCCCTTTTAGGGGAAAATTTATGACAATTTTACGGATAGCGAGTCCGGGCACAAGGTTACTTACTTGAGTATCCGGGCGATTGCAGCTTAAACCTGCGTCCTCGGTCAAATCCGGACACATTTCTTGTGATCCAAAGAACATTTTATACATCTCCACGGGCGTTGCGCCCATAAAATGCTGGAGAGCTCATGGTCCCTCCGGATTAAACTCCCACAGACGAAGGGAACGACGTTTGCCGGGCAGTGTTTGGCGAATCAGCATGACCCGCATCACCTTGACCAGGTTGAGGTCTCTTTCTAAGAGATCCCTAATGCGGCCCTGCAACAAGGGCACGTCTTTGGATAACCCCCAATCTAATCCTTTGTTGACCCATGACGCTAGCCGTGGTGGGGGGCCCGAGCGAAAGGCAGGAGGCGCCACCCACTTGGTGCTCCTGGGAGCGGTGATATAGAACCACTCTCGTTGCCACAAGCCAAGCTCCTCTTGAAAGGAGCCCTCGGGCCATGGAGCATCAGCATTCTTACTTATGACAGCGCCTCCGCACTCTGCGTGCCGTCCCTCGATCATCTTCGGCTCCACTCCAAAAGTCTTGAGCCATAATCCAAAGTGAGGAGTAACACGGAGGAACGCTTCGCACACAATGATGAATGAGGAAATGTGGAGGATGGACTCCGGGGCTAAGTCATGAAATTCCAGCCCATAATAGAACATCAGCCCCCTCACGAAGGGATCCATCGGGAAGCCTAACCCCCGAAGGAAGTGAGACATGAACACTACGCTCTCACCGGGCTGGGGACTAGGAATAGCCTGCCTTTGAGCAGGAAACCTATGCAAAATTTCGGCGGTCAAGAACTTAGACTCTCTCAACTTTAGCACGTCCTCCTCCATGACGGAGGAGGGCATCCATTGGCCTTGAAGGTCGGAACCGGACATTGTCAAAGGTCTGAAGCGCCTGGAATCTGGAGCCTAGGGTGTTGGAACTCGAGGCGACGGGCGAACTTGTTTTGAGATTGGAGAAAAGGAGTAAGGCCTTGGTCTCTTTATAAGAGGTTGAATACCAGGAGCCCTCTCGTTAACCGTTTGGGACTCACCTTTAATCGAGAAGACATGCTAACAGGCACGATTGGGTTACCCACGTCCGTATTGATGAGGATCCCGTAAATAAAGGGGACACGATCTCTGCTTTGACAAGACGTGCCAAGGAAACCGCCTCGCAAAACACGCTGAGGTGGAAAAGTGAAAACGATTCGAATAAAGGCTTGGCCGTAGTGTGATGTCACGCTGCGGAATACGTCAGCGGATTAGATTTGTGTTAATATTATTCTCTCCGTGGCAATACGTGGAAACTTATTTTGCAGAGCCGGACACTACTCTTGGTGTTTACAAAATTTTATGAAGAATTTGGAGGAGGAACCCGCCTTGCAATGCCGAAGACAATCTACGCGCCGGACTCGTCGTCATTAAAGCCTGGTTCAGGGGCTACTGAGGGAGTCCTGGATTAGGGGGTGTTCGGGTAGCCGGACTATACCTTCAGCCGGACTCCAGGACTATGAAGATACAAGATTGAAGACTTCGTCCCGTGTCCGGATGGGACTTTCCTTGGCGTGGAAGGCAAGCTTGGCGATGCGGATGTTCAAGATCTCCTACCATTGTAACAGACTTTGTGTATCCCTAATCCTCTCCGGTGTCTATATAAACCGGAGAGGTTTTAGTCCGTAGGACAACTTCATCATACAACAATCATACCATAGGCTATCTTCTAGGGTTTAGCCTACTTGATCTCGTGGTAGATCTACTCTTGTACTACCCATATCATCAATATTAATCAAGCAGGACGTAGGGTTTTACCTCCATCAAGAGGGCCCGAACCTGGGTAAAACATCGTGTTCCTTGCCTCCTGTTACCATCCGGCCTAGACACATAGTTCGGGACTCCCTACCCGAGATCCGCCGGTTTTGACACCGACATCCGGTTTAAAGAGGCATCGCATGGCAAAGTGCACAAACAATACTACAAATTAAGTGGAGCTCAATATGCAACGAGTTGCATATTGACGAAACACCACATGACTTATTTAGTTCTCTCTTGGTTATGTACCCAACAATATTAAATGTTATTAAACAAGGCAAGGGGTGAAGCATATGAAAATGTAACGCCCTCGATGCGGCTATATCTCCCACATGTCGAAGCACGACTTAGAGGCATAACCGCATTGAAAGCAATGTCGCAAGTGAGGTAATCTTCACAACAACCCATGTAATACAATAAGGGGAAAAAGGATACATAGTTGGCTTACAATCGCCACTTTACACAATACATGAATAAAGCATTACATCAACCAGATACACTCAAGGTCCGACTACGGAACCAAAATAAAAGAAGACTACCCCAAAAGCTACACAGATCCCCGATCGACCCCAACTGGGCTCCACTACTGATTAACTGGAAATGGAACAACACAATGAACGAGATCTTCATCGAGCTCCTCCTTGAGCTTGGTTGCGTCACCTGCACGACATCATCGGCACTCGCAAACTGGTTTTGGAAGTATCTGTGAGTCACGAGGACTCAGCAATCTCACACCCTCGCGATCAAGACTATTTAAGCTTATAGGTAAGGTAAAAGGTATGAGGTGGAGCTGCAGCAAGCGACTAGCATATATGGTGGCTAACATACGCAAATGAGAGCGAGAAGAGAAGGCAAAAGCATGGTCGAGAATCTATGATCAATAAGTGATCCTAGAACAACCTACGTCAAGCATTACTCCAACACCATGTTCACTTCCCGGACTCCGCCGAGAAGAGACCATCACGGTTACACACGCGGTTGATGTATTTTAATTAAGATCAACTTCAGGTTTTCTACAACCGGACATTAACAAATTCCCATATGCCCATAACCGCGGGCACGGCTTTCAAAAGTTCAAATCCCTGCAGGGGTGTCCCAACTTAGCCCATCACAAGCTCTCATGGTCAACGAAGGATATTCCTTCTCCCAAGACAATCCGATCAGACTCGGCATCCTGGTTACAAGACATCCTCGACAATGGTAAAACAAGTCCAGCAAGACCACCCGCTATGCCGACAAATCCCGATACATATCTTGTTCTCAAGGCACACCGGATAAGCTAAGCATACGAGAGCCAACGTAACCCAAGTTGCCAAGGGACGGCCCCGCACGGTGCTCTGGGTTGGACCAACACTTAGACAAGCACTGGCCCGGGGGTTTAAAATAAAGATGACCCTTGGGCTGGCCTAACCCAAGGGAAAAAGAGGCTAGGTGGCGAATGGTAAAACCAATGTTGGGCCTTGCTGGAGGAGTTTTATTCAAGGCGAACTGTCAAGGGGTTCCTATTATAACCCAACCGTGTAAGGAATGCAAAATCCGGGAACATAACACCGATATGACGGAAAATAGGGCGGCAAGAGTGGAACAAAACACTAGGCATAAGGCCGAGCCTTCCACCCTTTACCAAGTATATAGATGCATTAATATAAATAAGAGATATTGTGATATCCCAACCAAATAACCATGTTCCAAACATGGTACAAACTCCAATCTTCACTTGCAACTAACAACGCTATAAGAGGGGCTGAGCAAAGCGGTAACATAGCCAAACAACGGTTTGCTAGGACAAGGTGGGTTAGAGGCTTGGCTTAGCAATATGGGAGGCATGATAAGCAAGTGGTAGGTATCGCAGCATGGGCATAGCAAAAGAGCAAGTAACTAGCAAGCAAAGATAGAAGTGATTTTGAGGGTATGGTCATCTTTC
This sequence comes from Triticum urartu, assembly GCF_003073215.2. Taxonomy (NCBI): domain Eukaryota; kingdom Viridiplantae; phylum Streptophyta; class Magnoliopsida; order Poales; family Poaceae; genus Triticum; species Triticum urartu. The sequence goes on from NC_053023.1 coordinate 439,377,736, forward strand.
CTGAGATCCCGCAAGGAAGAAGAACGAGTCCATGAAGAAAACAAACGGACATAGTCGAACGAATACTCACAACACGACGTTATCGGAACCAAACCGAAGAAGCAACACCGGAAAGAAGCAAACAATCATGGTAAACAACCATCACATAATCATGGCATGATGCACAACCAAGTATGACGCATGTCCGGTTTAAATATGCATGGCATGGCAAGGTGCAACAAACAACGCTACAAATTAAGTGGAGCTCAATATGCAACGAGTTGCATATTGACGGAACACCACATTAATTATTTAGTTCTCTCCCGGTTAGGTACTCAACAAATTTAAATGTTGGTTAACATGGCAAGAGGTGAAGCAAATGAAAACTACCTATCTAGGCAAGTTTAAATGAGGCCGGAACAACAAGCAACACGTCCGGAAAATCCTCATGTGTATATTTATGGATTTGGTACTGTTCTGCCCTAAACAAAATTTTAGAGTTGTTAAACATGCAAAGTGAAGCCACCATGTTAAACTAGGCATTTTTCTACCCCATTTACATATAAAGTTTGTTAGGTTTGGAGCTACGGTTATTTAGTTATGAAATAAAGCATTTTAACATGGCATAGGAGCAAATTTAAACAAACAACATTTTAAACATAGATGAAAGTTGCATATTATTAAACTAGACAAAATTCTAAGCAACTTTCATATTAAGTTTGTTTTAATCCGATGCACGGTTATTAAGTTATTATATGCATGAAGTTTAGGGTCCTTTCTGTAAAACAACAGTTTTCTGGAAAAATGATTAAATTCATAGATCTGAGAAAAAAACATGAACGGGCCGAAACTAACAGGCCCAGAAGTGCACAGGGGAGGTGCTGGAGCTGGCCTCACCCATGGGCTTCGGCCCAGGACGATGGAGCAGTGGGCTGGCTGGTTCGCTGGGTGGCACTGGGTCGGAGGCGTGGCTGCGGTCCATGTAGGCGAAGGAAGGGCGCGGTCAACGCAGCGCTGCTGGAGCTGGGCTTCACACGAGGCAGAGGAGGGGTCAACGCAGACGGGCGAGGGGACTTGTTGCTGTTCGTTGTCGTTTCCATACGCAGAAGCAGAGGCCGACGACGAGGACTTGCAGCGGCGTCTGGGCGGGTCTTGGCGCCCGGAGGAGGTCCGACCGGTCTTGGAGGAGATCGAGGCGCGGACGGCAGCTCGAAACAAAGGCGACAGTGGAGGAGGAGGTCGGGACGACGCGGAAGGCACAGGAGCTTGCGACGACTGGGTCGAGCTGGAGGAACTCGGGCCTCAGGTGCGGGAGCAGAGGGGACCGAGGCGCCATGGCAAGGGAACGGCAGTAGCGGCGAGGAAAACTTGGCGGCATCCATGGCCGGCGGCACGGTACGGTTCCTGCAGAGACACGGTAGAGAGAGGGAGCATGCGGTGAGAGAGAGAGAGAGGAGAGAAGGACGAGGAAGGGAGAGGCAGGGGCGCAGGGAGCTGCTGGACCGGCGACTGGACTCTGGCGAGTCGTCCCTGGATCGGGATGAGGAGGTTGCGGCGCGGGACTGGTCCTACTGGTGGTGCTCGCTGGCTGGTGGATCGAGGGGATCCGTAGGAGAGCACTGATTGGGGGGGGGGAATTGGATGGATCAGATCTGGGGAAATCCCGAGAGAGTGGCGGCGGCGCTAGGTAGGATCCCTAGAAATTAGGGATTTGGTAATGGTTTAGACTAGTATATATAGTGTGTAGGTTAGTCTATGGGCTATCTCGTCCCTCCGATCATAATCGGACGAACGGAAAAAAATATGTTTGGAAGTCCAATTAACAAAAAGAAAACGTTTTGTAGATGTTTGGGGTTGATCCGGATTCAACGGTGACGACTGTCCGGGTCGGGTTCGGGTAAGTTTCAGACATGCGCGAGGGGTCGATGCACTGTGCAGAGAGGGTTTTGGGGTCTGGCGGTTGACAACGGACTGTGCATAAAGCTTTGGGCTGAGAAGAGAGAGAGACCCGGCGACTGTTTCCGGAGACCGAAAACGTCCGACGTTTGACCGACTATAATGTCGCTATAGTTATCCGTTGGGCTATCAAACGAACTCCGAATGCGATGAAACTTGACAGGCAGTCTATCTACACTATAATAAGACCACACGCCAACTTTCAACCCAATCCGAGAGCATTTTCCGATCACTTATAAAATAATATTTCAGACATGCCGCGGGCGCGTGCAAGTGTGCTTGGGCTCAGAACGGACAACGGAGAGGATAAGGAGACCGGGACGGATGCAAGTTTTGAAAACATGATGATGCAATGCACATGATGACCTGACAACATGCAACATGCAAGTGAATGACATGGCAAAGATAACGAATAACTGGAAGACACCTGGCGCAATGGTCTCGGGGCGTTACAGAAAACTACACATTTAAGCAAGTTTAAATGAGGCCGATTACAACAACAACAACAATTCCGAAAAATCCTCATATGCATATTTCGAATTAGCTACTGTTCTGCCCTAAACATAATTTTAGAGTTGTTAAACATGCAAAGTAAGTACATCATGTTAATCTATGCATTTTTCTACCCTAATTACATATAAAGTTTATTTAAAAAGGAGCTACAGTTATTTAGTTATGAATTAAAACATTTTAACATGGCATTATGCAAAATAAACACAAACAACATTTTAAACATTTTTTAACATGGATGAAAGTTGCATATAATGAAACTAGATGAAAATCTAAGCATTTTACATATTAAGTTTGTTTAATTCTGATGCACGGTTAATTAGTTATTATATGCATGACAACTAGGGTTTTTTGTGTAAAAAACTGCAGTCTCTGGAAATTAGCTAAAACCGCAGACAGTGAAACAAATATGGGATGGGCCGAAACTGGATCTGGGCAAGGTTTCTCACATTGGGCCTTGGCCTGGTTGGTGGAAGAGATAGGCTGGTGGAGAGGTTGGGCCTCAGTGCCTTGCTGGGCCGCGATGAGGCACAAGGCGAGGCTGGCCCAGGCACTCGATCGGGAAGCAGCAGCGGCTGGTCAACGCGCAGGGGCGCGCTCGCTGCAGACAAACAGGGCGTGGCGCACGGGACAACAACGGCGGGCTGCAGGGAAGGCCAGCGAGGTGATCGTGGGGTACACCGGGAACGGCGGGATGAAGCATGGATCCGGTCGAGGATGAGGAATCTGGGCGCGGTCGACAGTGAGCTCCTGCGTCAGGACGTCCATGGCGGCGGACTACAGAGGAAAAGGAGAGAGTTGAGAGGGAGGGCATGGGTGGTCGGAGAAGACAAAAGGGAGAGACGAACGGAAGCACGCGGCAGCGGGGCCTCACCGGCGAGGTTCGGCTCGAGACGACGCTGACGGGAGGCTGCAGGGAACTCCATGGAAGGCGTCAGCATGGCAGATCGAGGCGTCCGCAGCAAGAACTTGGCGCGCGGGCGAGGGGCCGCGGCAGACCAAGGCGAAGCAAGGGAGGCCCGGGACGACGCGGGGACGGACATGAGGCACAGACGAGGAAGCGGGGCTTGGCGCGGCAGCAGATGCAGGAGATGGCGGCGTCGGGACCTCGAGGCCGAATTCAGGCCATGGCTTCCATGGCTCCTGCACGGGGAGAGAACATAGAGACTTGAGAGGCAGAGAGCTAGAGAGCCAAGAGAAACGAATGAGAGGAGAGGGAGAAGAAGCATGGGGCAGCGGGGCACTCATCTCCGGCAACGGCGGCACTCCAAACGGCGGCGGTGGCGCTCGTGGCTCCAGCGTGGAGGCTTCGGGCTCCTGCGGGATTGAGCAGCGTGGCTTGGTTGGCTCGATTGGATGGAGGAGGAGATTGGCCCGTGCTGAAAACGAGGGAGGTGGTCATGTCAACTGGGTGGAGTGGATGGATCTGGGAGGATCCCGAGGGAGATGGTGAGTGGGTGGCGGCGGCGGAAACGAGAGGGATGGATGGGACATCTAGGTCTAGGGTTACCCTCATTATATAGGTAGGAGATTAGGGTTGGGGTTATCTAGGTACCTCCGATCGGAATCAGACGGTTCAAAATAAAATGCTTTGGGAGTCCAAACAAATAATCGCAGATGTTTTTAGGGATGTTTGGGGATGATCCGAATCCAGCGGTGACGATTGTCCGGATCGGGTTCGGGACAGTTTCGGACACGGGCGAGGGGTCGATGCACTGTGCAAAGAGGGATTAGGTGGTTAGGAGGGGTTTGGAGGCGTGTTTCGCTGAGAAGAGAAAGACGGAATGCGGCCCAACGACTATTTCGGAGACTGAAAACGTCCGATGATAGACCGACTATAATGCCACTATAGTTAACCGTTGGGGCGTCAAACGGACTCCGAATGCGATGAAACTTGGCAGGCGACCTACTAACAACATAACAACACCGCACGCCAACTTTCATCCCATTCCGAGAACATTGTTCGGCCATTTATAAAATAATATTTCGGACATGCCGCGGGCGCGTGCGAGTGTGGACGGGCTCAGAACGGACAACAGAAAGAACTGGGAGACCTGGACGGATGCAAGTTTTAAAAACATGATGATGCAATGCACATGATGACATGACAAGATGCAACACACAAGCGACCGACATGGCAACGACGACGCATAACTGGAAGACACCTGGCACAACAGTCTCGGAACGTTACAACACTCCACCACTGCAAGAGGATCTCGTCCCGAGATCTAGGATGACACCGGAGGGAAACAAAAGAGGAAGAGAAGAGGTAAAACTAAGTTGCTTCTTTGACAAATGATTGAAACCAAAGAACCTTGAGAGGTTGAACAAATTGAAAAAAAGAATACAATGAAGATGAGCAAAGTTGAAAACACTCTGTTAGAAAAGAGGAACAAGGAACATTACGAGAACCTAGAGGTTAAGTGACAAGATATATATTGAAACCACTTCGGTTAAAACAAGATAGAGAAGGAATAAGAATGATATAATTTGGAAAACACTCCGACTGTAAATGGAAGGAATTGAACATGAACTTGACAAGATGAGAGTATACTTGATGAAATCAACAACACACTGCCTCCGGAACTATTGAAAGAATGGCACAACGGGTAAGAAAGATTTCGGACAGCACTCCGGTTGAGAAGGGAGGCAAAACTTGGCAGAATGGGAAGAACTTGAAAAGAGGGCACGACACTCCGGTTGAATGGATAAGCACAAAAAGAACATGGTCCTCACAATCCGAGACAATGAGTGAAGAGAGCAACATCACAATGCCTCCAGAAGGAAGAATAGAAGATATATCATTGGAATAACAAAATGGAGAAGAAAATGACAACTTCTGCCACAAATGAGCTTGGAAAGCACCCTTCCAAGAAAATTATAACGGAGTTGTTGGAAAACCAACAACAAAATGAATAAGCTTGTAGTGGGCTTATGGAAAGCATCTCAAAATTATGAGGTGACAACCTGCCACTCACGGGAAAAAGATTTGATTGAGAGCTAGAAAAGATAGAAAAGCTTCTTCCATCGAGAGAATAAAGAGAAAACTTGGATCACAGGTAATCACCACAAAGAGCAACATTCCCAATGGAAGGCTTTAGGTGAAATCTATACCAAGATAACCTCCAAGGAAGAAATTACTCGGTTGAAACGATCTCATGACCGAAGAGAAAATGATGGTTTTAAAATATCCCATTCCTGACAACTTGTGAATCATGAAACATAAAGAAATCGTCAAAAATGACATAACACCACCTCAAAAGATAAGGTAGGAAGAATTGCACTTCAGAATGCAAGATGAAGAATGCTTGAACTCCTCAAAACAAAACATGTGTTGAGCACCATGTTTATTTGAGAGTATAGCTTGGCGGATCTTAACTTCGAGAGAAATCTTGAGGACAATTGAAGAATGAAAAGAAATCCTTGACGAACCACCATGTTGAGCCTTCGTGAGAACTCCGGTAATAAAATGATGATAAAAAGAAAGAGAAGTTGAAAACACAAGGTGAAGCCTTGTAATGATTTAGATGGATCTTCGTGATGATATAATTGAGAGAGCTTGGAACTCCGGGAAAGAAAAGAGGAAGCATCTCGAACCGAGAAATGTGACATGATGAACAACTCTGAAAAGAAGAAACTAGATCACTTGGAGGAAACAATAATAAGAATTACGTTATGCCTATCCTTCACCAATTAAATTGATGACAAGCAACGGATTTGGCATACTACTTATTCTCGTAGAAAGGATTAAGAGAGATATAGCACAAACTTGGGAAAGTCTTCAACGAACCACTGGTAGGATTTAAAAACGAACAAAGAAAAGATAACGAAACACCGGGAAGAATTAGAAAATGAACGAATATACTTGAGAGAATTTAGATGCAAGTGAACGAAGAGATCCTGAGCTGATTAGAGAATACTTGAATGATGCACCGGTATGATTTGGAGAACGAGAGCTAAAAGCTGGAATGAATAATTCTGAGATGATGGGCTCCGGAGAATCAAACCGAAAAGACTCCTGAATTGCTCTGGATGGGTGAAAAGAATTCCCACAATCGGAAATAATTATGAGAGGATGGCATCAAGCTTGAACCATGAATCTTTGGAAGAACAGGTAAGAATTTAAGAGGAGCTATTCTTCGGTCTTCAAATGTTGAGAATGATGGCGAGAACCACCACTAAGAATTGTTTAGACACTCCGGGAGAATCAAAAGCGAAGAGGTTGAGCCAACGATGTAAGAATTTGAAAGATCTTGGAGAAATACATATGACTGATGATAATTCATTCTTACGTCAAACTTGGAGAAGAATTTGGGAGTAACTCCGGGAGAAATAGAAGAGTCATGTAAGATCCTGGGAAAAGACCTGTGCATTAGGGCCCACTCAAAGATACACCTTCGAACGATTACTTGAAAGGGAGATTGCACCGGTTGATTTAACTGGCTTGAATGAGATAACATCCTCAAAAGAACTTGAGCGAACTGAGAATGGAAACTTGAATCTTTTGAGATATCTTCAGCACTCCGAAACAAATGAATAGCGAGAAGTGAATGATTAAGAGGTGCACCGGCATGAGAAAGCATTTGAAACGATAAAAGGATATGATCAACACCGAAATATTGCATTGAATCCACCGGAGAAGATAAGAGAACAAAGAATGATAAACTTGAAGCTCCGTTAGTATCTTCCTGAGAATCACCAGATAAGAACATTGACGAAAAGAATGCAGAGACTTCCCACCAATAAAAGGATACTTGATTAAGAAATCTGATTCCTTGTAGAAAAAGGGTGGGAGGGCGGGAAAACAAAGGCCGCTCAGGACGGATGAAATGAAAACCATTTAGAAAAATGTATGGAATCCACATTTTACATAGAAGCAACTCGAATACCACAACACAAAACAAAACAAAGGATTGGCTTGCAGAATAAGCTGGAACAAACATATGATAGAGATTTCGTCCGAAGTTTTCGTGGTGGGGCCCACACGGGCTCGATCGTACAACACCATCATGTACAAGGCAGTGCACATGACATACGAAGCGTCCCCGAGTCAGCATAGCCAAGGACTCTTTAAGACACAACGAGACCACTATAAAACCAACCGTGGATAGGCGGACCACTAGACGCCGAACCCCAATTTCGTATCATACATCTGTCGAAAAGATATCCTACATGATACTTGAATTCCCACCTATAAACTTTCGAAACTTTCTGGTTATGCAATCAGGTGTTGGGGATACAGGGGAAGCATAATATCTCACCCAAACTAAGAATCCCTACATCCAACTGTATCCATCCTTCAACACATAACTAAGAAACCTTCGGAAATCGTGTACCTCAACCTTCGAAAAGCATCCGTTATACGAGTTATGGCAACACTCCCGAACTCCCGCCCAGTACTGGGTGGCGTCGAGGTTATCTCACCAACAACTGCATAAAAGAGATTTTCGATGTTGGCGAACTCAGGTATTCCAGAACTGCAACGATAAAATTGTGACGACAACACCTCAGAGCTCAACTTCCCGGGACACTGCCACAACCCCTAAATGTCAGGAGGCACTAAGAACAATGTTCTCGTCACAAGACTATCAGAATGATTCCAAGATACCCGCGTGATCCTAATTTTTTTTCGTGAAATTTGAGGAGAGGAGAGTCAAAACTTCTACGTCAGGAGGCCTCACCAGAGCGACGAAGGGACTGAGGAGTAAAAAGAATTCTGCTCTCCGATATATATAATCCTAAGACTCAAAACATTTTGTTCTAGACTCAACAACGTCAGCGATTCGATCAAGCAGGGGGCTCCTAAGTCGGGGATGGCTCTGATATCAACTTGTAACACCCACGATGCGGCTATATCTCCCACGTGTCGAGGCATGACTTAGAGGCATAACCGCATGGTGGTTTAGTCGCAAGTGGGGTAATCTTCACATAAACCCATGTACTGAATAAGAAATGGATAAAGAGTTAGCTTACAATCACCACTTCACACAAATAACAAGTTAAACATACATCATACAGAATACAATCAAGGTCAGACTACGAAACCAAAATAAAAAAAGACAACCCCAAATGCTAGATCCCCGATCGACCCAACTGGGCACCACTACTGATCAACCGGAAAGAGACACACAACAACGATCAAGATCTTCATCGAGCTCCCACTTGAGCTCGGTTGCGTCACCTACACTGGTATCATCGTCACCTCCAACTATTTGGAAGTATCCGTGAGTCACGAGGACTCAGCAATCTCACACCCACGAGATCAAGACTACAAGCTTATGGGTAGGATGTGGTAATGAGGTGGAGCTGCAGCAAGCGCTAAGCAAATATGATGGCTCACATACGCAAATAAGAGCGAGAAGAGAAGCAACGCAACGGTCGTGAAGCTAGAAGTGATCAAGAAGTGATCCTGAAACTACTTACGCACAACCATAACACATGGACCATTTTCACTTCCCGGACTCCACCGAAAAGAGACCATCACGGCTACACATGCGGTTGATGCATTTTAATTAAGTCAAGTGTCAAGTTCTCTACAACCGGACATTAACAAATTCCCATCTGCCACATAACCATGGGCACAACTTTCAAAAGTTTAAGCCCTGCAGGGGTGTCCCAACTTAGCCCGTCACAAGCTCTCACGGTCAACGAAGGATATTCCTTCTCCCGAAAAGACCCGATCAGTCTCGGAATCCCGGTTACAAGACATTTCGACAATGGTAAAACAAGACCAGCAAAGCAGCCCGATGTGTCGACAATCCCGATAGGAGTCGCACGTATCTCGTTCTCAGGACACACCAGATAGATCAAGCTACGAGTAAAACCAGCCCTTAAGTTGCCCCGAGGTGGCCCCGCAGGTTGCCCGGTTCGGACCAACACTTGGAGAAGCACTGGCCCCGGGGGGGGGGTGTTAAAATAAAGATGACCCTCGGGCTCCGGAAACCCAAGGGAAAAAGGCTTAGGTTGTTAGGCAAATGTAAAACCAAGGTTGGGCCTTGCTGGAGGAGTTTTATTCAAAGCGAACTGTCAAGGGGTTCCCATAACACCCAACCTCATAAGGAACGGAAAATCAAGGAACATAACACCGGTATGACGGAAACTAGGGCGACAAGAGTGGAACAAAACACCAGGCAAAAGGCTGGGCCTTCCACCCTTTACCAAGTATATAGATGCATTAATTAAATAAGAGATATTGTGATATCCCAACATATCCATGTTCCAACATGGAACAATCTTCAACTTCACCTGCAACTAGCAACGCTATTCGAGGGGCTGAGCAAAAGCGGTAACTTAGCCAAACAACGGTTTGCTAGGAAGGAGGGTTAGAGGCTTGACATGGCAATATGGGAGGCATGATATAACAAGTGGTAGGTGGCGCGACATAGCGGTAGAACGAACAACTATCAAGCAAAGATAGAGTTGATTTCGAGGGTATGGTCATCTTGCCTGATATCCCGCAAAGAAGAAGAACGAGTCCATGAAGAAGACAAACGGACGTAGTTGAACGGATCCTCAAAACTCTGGAACGAAACCGAAGCTAACGAGAGAAGCAACCCGGAAAGAAGCAAGAAACATAGTAAACAACCATCACATAAACATGGCATGATGCACAACCAAGTATGATGCATGTCCGGTTTAAAGAGGCATGGCATGGCAGAGTGCACAAACAATACTACAAATTAGTGGAGCTCAATATGCAACGAGTTGCATATTGACGAAACACCACATGACTTATTTAGTTCTCTCTCGGTTATGTACCCAACAATATTAAATGTTATTAAACAAGGCAAGGGGTGAAGCATATGAAAACTACACATTTAAGCAAGTTTAAATGAGGCCGGAAACAACAACAACAACAATTCCGGAAAATCCTCATATGCATATTTCGAATTAGCTACTGTTTTTCCCTAAACATAATTTCAGAGTTGTTAAACATGCAAAGTAAGTACATCATGTTAATCTATGCATTTTTCTACCCCAATTACATATAAAGTTTATTTAAAAAGGAGGTACAATTATTTAGTTATGAATTAAAACATTTTAAAATGGCATTATGCAAAATTAACACAAACAGCATTTTAGACATTTTTAACATGGATGAAAGTTGCATATAATGAAACTAGGCGAAAATCTAAGAATTTTACATATTAAGTTTGTTTAATTTTGATGCACGGTTAATTAGTTATTATATACATGACAACTAGGTGTTTTTCTGTAAAAAACTGCAGTATCTGGAAATTAGCTAAAACCGCAGACACTGAAAAAAACATGGGATGGGCCGAAACTGGATCTGGGCAAGGTTGCTCACATTGGGCCTTGGCCCGGTTGGTGGAAGAGACAAGCTGGTTGAGAGGCTGGGCCTCAGCGCCTTGCTAGGCCGCAATGAGGCACAAGGCGAGGTCGGCCCAGGCACTCGATCAGGAAGCAGCAGCGGCTGGTCAACGCGCAGGGGCGCGCTCATTGCAGACGAATAGGGCGCAGCGCACGGGACAGCAACGGCGGACTACAGAGAAGGCCGGCGAGGCGGTCTTGGGGTACACTGGGAACGGCGGGATGGAGCACGGATCCGGTCGAGGACGAGGAATCCGGGTGCGGTCGACAGCGAGCTCGTACGTCGGGACGTCCATGGCGGCGGACTACAGAGGAAAAGGAGAGAGTTGAGAGGGAGGGCATGGGTGGTCGGAGAAGACAAAAGGGAGAGACAAACGGAGGCACGCGGCAGCGGGGCCTCACCGGCGAGGTTCGGCTCGAGACGACGCTGATGGGAGGCTGCAGGGAACTCCATGGAAGGCGTCGGCATGGCAGATCGAGGCGTCCGCAGCAAGAACTTGGCGTGCGGGCGAGGGGCCACGGCAGACCAAGGCGAAGCAAGGGAGGCTCATGACGACGCGGGGACGGACTTGAGGCGCATGCGAGGAAGCGGGACTTGGCGCGGCAGCAGATGCAGGAGATGGCGGCGTCGGGACCTCGAGGCTGAATTCAGGCCATGGCTTCCACGGCTCGTACACGGGGAGAGAACAGGGAGACTTGAGAGGCAGAGAGCTAGAGAGCCAAGAGAAACAAATGAGAGGAGAGGGAGAAGAAGCATGGGGCAGCGGGGCACTCATCTCCGGCAACGGCGGCTCCAAATGGTGGCGGTGGCGCTCGTGGCTCCAGCGTGGAGGCCTCGGGCTCCTGCGGGATTGAGCGGCGTGGCTTGGTTGGCTCGATTGGATGGAGGAGGAGATTGGCCCGTGCTGCAAACGAGGGAGGTGGTCGTGTCGGCTGGGTGGAGTGGATGGATCTGGGAGGATCCCGAGGGAGATGGTGAGTGGGTGGCGGCGGCGGAAACGAGAGGGATGGATGGGACATCTAGGTTTAGGGTTACACTGATTATATAGGTAGGAGATTAGGGTTGGGGTTATCTAGGTCCCTCCGATCATAATCGGACGATCCGAAATAAAATGCTTTGGGAGTCGAAACAAATAATCGCAGATATTTTTAGGGATGTTTGGGGATGATCCGGATCCAGTGGTGATGACTGTCCGGATCAGGTTCGGGACAGTTTTGGACATGGGCAAGGGGTCGATGCACTATCCAAAGAGGATTAGGTGGTTAGGAGGGGTTTGGAAGGGTGTTGGGCTGAGAAGAGAAAGACGGAATGCGGCCCGGTGACTGTTTCAGAGACCGAAAACGTCTGACGATAGACCGGTTATAATGCCGCTATAGTTAACCGTTGGGGTGTTAAACGGACTCCGAATGCGATGAAACTTGGCAGGCGACCTACTAACAACATAACAACACTGCACGCCAACTTTCATACCATTCCGAGAACATTCTCCGGCCAATTATAAAATAATATTTCGGACGTGCCGCGGGCGCGTGCGAGTGTGGACGTGGTCAGAACGGACAACGGAAAGAACTGGGAGACCCGGACGGATGCAAGTTTTGAAAACATGTGATGCAATGCACATGATGACATGACAAGATGCAACATGCAAGAGAATGACATGGCAACGACGACGCATAACTGGAAGACACCTGGGGCAACAGTCTCGGGGCGTTACACCTCCACAACCATCTCTCTCTCTCTCTTGCCACCGACCACCTTCTTTCCCTCGCCGCCTTTGTTCTCACCCTCTCTCCTTCCTTCACAGATGGTCGAGAGGTTCCCCGGCGACGGAGCGGCGGCCAATGCCTTCGGCCGCCGCCATCTGCACGAGTGGGAGGCGTGCCTCCTCTACGAGGCCAACTACCAAGCGCCGCCGGACATGCGCGTGCCGGGCTCATGGAGGCTCAGTGCCAGAGGTGTCCCCGTGCCCCCGCCGCCCTCCAATGCTGAACGTCGCGGTGAGATCGCGTGGATCTGGGCGGCGCTACTGGAGGAAGTGCGACAACAACCGAAATACGCTTCCGACAACCATACTTTGTGGACGGCGTCCAACGACGCCACACGGACCAGCTCGCGTCCACGAATGGCGCTTCGGCACCAAGGTGGCGCCACAACTCCGACGGCCGCCATCAATGGTGGGGCTTCCCCGGGCGCACGCTCCACGCCGTCCTTGGGCACATCGAGGGCTGCAACTCGCCGCCATTGGAGTATCCGGTGTCGGGGTTATGATCTTGACAATGAGTACTAGGGGTACAAATAAGGGGCAGAGACTAGCTACGGCGTAGGTGTAACACTCGATGTTTAACGAGTTCAGGCCCCTCACTCGGTGGAGGTAAAAGCCCTACGTCTCGTGCCTTGAGGCTTGCTTTGATTTGATGGATATGGTTACAGAGTATGAACGTGCTCGACTATGGAGAGGGGTGCGACTTATATAGAATGCGCTGTAGCCCTGTAACGCCCCAAGACTGGAGCTTCAGATGCCTTCCAGGGTTTCCGAGATTCGTTGTGTGATTTATTTTTGCTTGTGGCATTCATCTTTGCATCATTTGCATTGCATCATGTCATCATGTCATATTTTTATCTCAACTAAATAAATGGCACGGATCTTCGATCCATTTAAATCGAGGGAATTCACATGGTGAGTTCTCTTTATAACATACCCTCCCGATATTTAGGGAGCTATATTAAACCATTCCATTTGCTTGGAATCAACCACAAACACATATGCACCGTCCTTCAAATTTCCTTTTATCCTTCTCAACTTCCCCTTCTTCCTTTGGGGCCTTTTAGTAAAATTGAGTGGCAATTTTACTTTACCCATAAATGTTCCAAATCTGCCCATAAATCACATATATTGTGTAAGGTCACCTCCTATGATTTCAACCCATTTGGAGTTCTTTTGAATGGGTTTTGAAATTCGAACTTGCCGAGTTAAATCCAACGCGTGTGGACTTTACTTCCTCTAAAAACCCTTAGGCCATTTTTGTCAAATTCCTCGTATTTTTGCGAGTCCGGAAAATTTATCCGCGTACTCAAATTCATTTCCCTAACCCCCTCTTCCTTTTCCTTATCTCTAGTGTTGTTCTATTAAATAAATTAGAGAGAGAGGAGAGAAGCCAGCCCAGCTGGGCCTCCCTACCTCCTGCGCCGGCCCAACCTCCCCTAGGCCCCCCGCAGCCTCCAAGGCCCACATGCGGCCTGACCTAGCCGGCCTAAGGCTGAGCTGTGACCCCCTCTCCCTCGTTCCCCTGCTCACGCCGCCACACACACAACACACGCACGTAGAGGGGCAGTGCCCCATGCCTGATCCCCTTGAACCTTGGTCTCCGGCCATGGCACCCACGCCGACGACCCTGCAGGCCGCTGCCATTTTGCCATGTCCCGCCACCGCTCCCGCATCACTGGATCCCCATCTCTCCCTCCCCTCGCTCTCTTCCTCACGGCGATCCTCATGGTCAGGACCCCGACCTCGTGCCCGTCTCCTTGGCCGGACGGCCACCTCGCCGGTGACCAAGCGCCCCGCCACCAAGCAGTCGCGCACCCCTGCTCCCTTTCTCCTCCTCGCTGTGGGTTCTGCCCGCGCCGGAGCACGCGAGCTGCTGCAGCTCGATCCTGCGACCAAGCCGTCGCCCTGGAACTTCTCCGCTGCCGGCGCCCTCCTCCAGCGCCTCCGCGCCTCTCTGCTACCCTGTTCCCGCGCGCACCGTGGCGTCCTCCACCTGCGTCGCGCCCGTCGACCAGCGATGCTCCGACCGTCTTCGTCGGAGTACCACCAGGAAGCTGGGCCCCTGTGCACCAGCGCCGCGACTTCCTCCTCTGCTCGCGAGCCTTGCTTCGCTGCTGCGCCTCCCTAGCCTCGCTGCCTCCACAGGGCACGAGTAGCACGTCCACTTCACCGTCCAATGCCGCTGCGCCTTCGGTCTGTCACCTGGTGAAGGAAACGAGCAGCAGCAAGCCCCATCGAACTCCTACAAAAGCTGCCCGAGTCCTTGGCCAAAACTTCCCAAGTCGTCGCCTCTTTGTACCATGCAGTGTCACCGTGGACGCATGCACCCCCGGATCGGAACCGCAAGCACCAAGTACACCACTCGCAAGACCCGGACTCCGAACGCCAAGTTCCCTTTGGTTACGCCAAGTTCAACTACATCGACTACGTACGGTGACGACCCCGAACATCTACGGAGAGTGTATGACTACAAACGTGTACCCCTACCGTCGACCCGCGAAGACCCCGTGGATGTCAAGATCCTCGCCGTGACCTCGAACATCTACGGAATGTGTACGAATACGAAACGTGTACCACTACCATTGCCGAAGACCTATGTAATGGAACTGTCAAGTTCAACTACCGTCGCGTGAACAACTACTTCCTCTACCATCGCCGAGTACCACTACTTCCCACGACGATCGTGAACGACTACACCGCTTGACCCGAACCGCTCCGAGAACGCACGCTTCGAAGGAATAACCACCGAGAACGACCGCCCGTGGATGAATGCTTGTGTTGTATGAGAGGCATGGTTGGTTGTTGTATTCACCCGTGAATGTTAGTTGTTCCTCCTCGTTGCCATGCCGTCGACACGTGGGAACCCGATAACCGGGATCACCCCACCATCTTTTGACATGCTCCCATCACTTTTCCTTTTGCACAGGTATCTCCATGAGCTACCAGAACCGATATGGTGCCATGTCATCATTTTCGGATTCGTTGCCGTGGCACCCCTTTCGTTTCCGCCACGATGACAAATGCTTCATAACATGCTCTTATCAACATTTTCATAAAATTTCATAAAACTTGCATATGTCATTCGCATCATGATAACAATATTTAAAATGGTTAAATATTGTTGTTTGCTTTAAATTGCTAAATGCACATGAGGATTTACCGGAATTTTTGTTTGATGTTTCCGGCCTCATTTAAAATGCCTAACTGTGTATTTTACTCATGTTTCACCTCTTGCCATGTTTAACAACATGTAAAATTGTTGGGTACATAAATAGGAGGGAACTAAATAATTGATGTGGTGTTTCATCAATATGCAACTCGTTGCATATTGAGCTCCACTTAATTTGTAGGATTGTTTGTGCATTTTGCCATGCCATGCCGCATTAAACCGGACATGCATCATACTTGATTCTGCATCATGCCATGATTATGTGATGGTTGTTTACCATGATTGTTTGCTTCTTTACGGTGTTACTTCTTCGGGTTGGTTCTGATAACGTCGCGTTTGTGAGGATTCGTTCGACTATGTCCGGTTGTCTTCTTCATGGACTCGTTCTTATTCCTTGCGGGATTTCAGCAAGATGACCATACCCTCGATATCACTTCTATCTTTGCTTGCTAGTTGTTCGCTCTTTTGCTATGCCGCGATACCTACCACTTGCTATATCATGCCTCCCATTATTGCCATGTCAAGCCTCTAACCCACCTTTCCTAGCAAACCTTTGTTTGGCTATGTTACCGCTTTGCTCAGCCCCTCTTATAGCGTTTCTAGTTGCAGGTGAAGCTGGAGTTTGTTCCATGTTGGAACATGGTTATTGTTGGGATATCACAATATCTCTTATTTAATTAATGCACCTATATACTTGGTAAAGGGTGGAAGGCTAGGCCTTATGCCTGGTGTTTTGTTCCACTCTTGCCGCCCTAGTTTCCATCATACCGGTGTTATGTTCCTTGATTTTGCGTTCCTTACGCGGTTGGGTTATAACGGGAACCCCTTGACAGTTCGCCTTGAATCAAACTCCTCCAGCAAGGCCCAACCTTGGTTTTACCATTTGCCACCTAAGCCTTTTCCCTTGGGTTCTGCAGACTCAAGGGTCATCTTTATTTTAAACCCCCCCGGGCCAGTGCTCCTATGAGTGTTGGTCCAATCTAGAGCCCCTTGTAGCGCCACCTCGGGGAAACTTGAGGGTTGGTTTTAGCTGTACGGATTGCTTATCCGGTGTGCCCTAAGAACGAGATATGTGCAGCTCCTATCGGGATTTGTCGGCACATTCGGGTGGCTTTGTTGGTCTTGTTTTACCATTGTCGAAATGTCTTGTAACCGGGATTCCGAGTCTGATCGGGTCTTCCTGGGAGAAGGAATATCCTTCGTTGATCGTGAGAGCTTGTGATGGGCTAAGTTGGGACACCCCTGCAGGGTTTGAACTTTTGAAAGCCGTGCCCGCGGTTATGGGCAGATGGGAATTTGATAATATCCGGTTGTAGAGAACTTGACACTTAACTTAATTAAAATGAATCAACCGCGTGTGTAGCCGTGATGGTCTCTTTTCGACGGAGTCCGGGAAGTGAACACGGTTTTGGTGTCATGCTTGAACGTAAGTAGTTTCAGGATCACTTCTTGATCACTTCTAGTTCATGGCCGTTGCGTTGCTTCTCTTCTCGCTCTTATTTGCGTATGTTAGCCACCATATATGGTTAGTGCTTGCTGCAGCTCCACCTTACTACCTTTTCCTACCCATAAGCTTAAATAGTCTTGATCTCACGGGTGTGAGATTTCTGAGTCCTCGTGACTCACAGATACTTCCAAACAGTTGCAGGTGCCGATGATACCAGTCCAGGTGACACAACTGAGCTCACATGGGAGCTCGAAGAAGGCCGTGTTCGTTGTGTTGTTTCGTTTACAGTTGATCAGTAGTGGAGCCCAGTCGGGGCGATTGGGGATCTAGCATTAGGGTGGTCTTCTTTTATTTTGGTTCTGTAGTCGGACCTTGATTGTATTCTGGATGATGTAATGCTATATTTATGTATTGTGTGAAGTGGCGGTTGTACGCCAACTCGTTATCCCTCTCTTATTCAGTACATGGGATGTGTAAAGATTACCCCTCTTGCGACATGCCTACTATGCGGTTATGCCTCTAAGTCATGCTCCGACACGTGGGAGATATAGCCGCATTGTGGGTGTTACAAGTTGGTAATTAGAGCCTTCCCCGACTTAGGAGCCCCCTGCTTGATCGAATCGCTGGCGTTGTTGAGTCTAGAAAAATGTATTGAGTCTTATAGGATTATATATATATATATATCAGAGAGTAGGATTCTTTTTACTCCTCAGCCCCTTCGTCGCTCTGGCGAGGCTTCCTGACGTAGAGTTTTGACTCTTCTCTTCTCAAATTTCACTAATTTTTTTTAGGATCACGCGGGTATCTTTGAATCATTCCGATGGTTTTGTGACGAGAACATTGTTCTTGGTGCCTCCTGACATTTAGGGGTTGTGGCAGTGTCCCGTGGAGTTGAGCTCCGAGGTGTTGTCGTCACAATTTTATCGTTGCAGTTCTGGAATACCAGAGTTCGCCGACATCGAAAATCTCTTTTATGCAGTTGTTGGTGAGATAACCTCGACGCCACCCAGTACTGGGGCGGGAGTTTGGGAGTATTGCCATAACTTGTATAACAGATGCTTTTCGAAGGTTGAGGTAAACGATTTCCGAAGGTTTATTGGTTATGTGTTGAAGGATGAATACAACTGGATGTAGGATTTGCTAGTTTTGGGTGAGATATTATGCTTCCCCTGTATCCCCAACAGCTGATTGCATAACTAGAAAGTTTCGGGAGTTTGTAAGTGGGAATTCAAGTAGCTCCTAGAATATCTTCCAACAGACATATGATACGATATGGGATCTATCATATGTTTGTTTCCGGCTTATTCTGCAAGTCAATCCTTTGTTTTTTGTTTTGATTTGTAGTATTTGAGTTGCTTCGAAGTCAAGTGTTGATTCCATACCTTTCCTAAGCGGTGTTCTCATATTTCTATGTGAATACTAATCCTTCCTAATAATCGAGATTGTCATGTCAATCCTTTTCAACCGGTGTGCTTCTCTTCAAGTGGAACCGATCATTTCAACATCCGCAAGATCAATTCTAAGTTTCTCAACGGTGTTTGTTTCATCCGTCCGAAGTTGTCCTTGTTTTTCCCGCCCACCCATCCTTTTTCTTCAAGGATTCAGATTTCTTAATCATGTATCATTTTATTTGTGAGAAGTCTCTTCTATCTTTTCTTTCAATGTTATACCCGGTGTTTCTTATGAAGATGCTAAGGGGGCTTCAAGTTCATCATTCCCCGTTCCCTTTCTTCTCCGATGGATTCAAGTCAAGCTTTGTCGATCATATCCTTTCCTCGTTTCAAATGTTTTCTCATGCCGGTGCACCTATTAATCATTCACTTCTCGCTATTCAATTGTTCCGGAGTGCTGAAGATATCTCAGAAGATTCAAGTTTCCATTCTCTATTCGCTCAAGTTCTTTCGAGGTTGTTATCTCATTCAAGCTATTCAATTCAACCAGTGCAATATCTTTCAAGTAATCGTTCAACGGTGTTTCTTTTGAGTGGGCCCTAACCCACATGTCTTTTCCCAGGATCTTACCTGGCTCTTCTAATTTTTCTCGGAGCTATTCTCAAATCTTCTAAAGTTTGACGTAAGAATGAATTATCATCGGTCATTTGTATTTCTCAAAGATCTGTCAAATTCTTTTCGTCGTTGGTTCAACCTTTCCATTTTTCATCCCAGAGTATCTCAACAATTCATGAAGGTGTTTCTCGTCGTCATTCTCCGATTTGAAGACCGAAGGAGATTTTTCTCTCTCAATCTTGTCCATTCTCTCGATGATTCGTGATTCTAGCTTGATGCCATCCTCTCATAATTGTTTTGATTGTGAGAATTCTTTTCACCTATCCGGAGCAATTCAAGATTCTTTTCAATTTGATTCTCCGAAGGCCACCATTTCGGGTTTATTTATACTCAACTTTCAGCTCTCGTTCTCCAAATCTTACCAGTGCATCGTTCAAGTATTCTCTAATCAACTTGGGATCTCTTCGTTCACTTGTATGTGAATTCCTTCAAGTATCTTCATTCGTTTTCCAATTCTTCCCGGTGAATTGTGATTTTGCTACTTTCTTGTTCAATTCTTACGGTGGTTAGTCCAAGATTCCTCTTCCTATGTTCTCATATTAATTCACTCGTTGTTTCCAAATCCTACCGGTGGTTCGTTGAAGACCTTCCCAAGTTTGCGCTATATCTATCTTAATCCTTTCCTCGAGAATAAGTAGTATGCCAAATCCGTTGCTTGTCATCGATTTAAATTGGTGAAGGATACGCATAACATAATTCTTATTCTTGCTTCATCCAAGTGATTGATTCATTCTTCCGGAGTTTGTTCACGATGAGTAAATTATCGGTTCAAGTGCTTCATACTTTTCCCGGAGTTCCAAGATCTCTAAACTATTTTACCACGAAGCTCCATCTAAATCATTGCAAGGCTCCTACCGGAGTTCCTTTCAACTTACCTTTCGTTTGATCATTCTTTTATTACCGGAGTTCTTCATGGTGGTTCATCAAGGATTCTGTTCATTCTTCAATTGTCCTCAAGATTTCTCTTGAAGTTATGATCCGCCAAGCTATACTCTCAAATAAACATGGTGATCAACACATGTCTTGTTTTGAGGAGTTCAAGCATTCTTCATCTTGCATTCCGAAGTGCAATTCTTTCTACCTTATCATTTGAGGTGGTGTTATGTCATTCTTGATAATTTCCCTTCGGGTTTCATGATTCACAAGTTTTCAAAGAGTGACATATTTAAATCCATCATTTTCTCTTCGTTCAAGACATCTCTTCAATCCGTCAATCTCTTCATTGGAGTTATCTTGAGTTATATTTCACCTAAAGTTTTCCCTAAGGATTTTGCTATTTATGGTGGTTATAAACGACCCAAGTTCTTCATTTATCCTTCCGGTGAAATAAATTTCTCGTCTCCTTGTTCATATCAATCCAATCTATTGTTTTTCGTTAGTGGCAGAATTTCACCTCAAGATTTCAAGATGTTTTCCATAAGCCCACAACAAGCTTACTCTTTTCGTTGTTGGTTTCCAACAACTCCGTTATAACCTTCTTGGAAGGGTGCTTTACAAACTCATTTGTGGTAGAAGCTGTCATTTTCTTCTCCGTTCTTTTGTTCCGACGATCTACCTTCTATTCCATTTTTCCGGAGGCATTGTGATGTTGCTCTTTTCTAACATCATCTCGAATTGTGAGGACCGTGTTCTTTTCATGGTTATCCTTTTAACCGGAGTGTCGTGCCCTCTTTTCAAGTTCTTCCCGTTCTGTCAAGTTTTGCCTCCCTTCTCAACCGGAGTGCTGTCTGAAAACCTTTCTTACCTCTTGTGCCATTCTTTCAATAGTTTCGGAGGCAGTGTGTTGTTGATTTCATCAAGTATCCTCTCACCTTGTCAAATTCATGTTCTATTCCTTCCATTTACAGTCGGAGTGCTGTCCAAATTATATTATTATTTTTCCTCCTCTATCTTGTTTCTACTGGAGTGTTGTCGTAATCGATCCTTATCGTTCCTTGGACATCTCGTTTCAACCGGAGTGCTTGAATGTACTTTTGTCCATTGCAACCCTTTTTCTTATGTCTTTCAACCTACAAGGTTCTCGTAATGTTCCTTGTTCCTCTTTTCCAATGGAGTGTTTTCAAATTTGTTCATCTTCGTTACATTCTTTCTTTCAATTTGTTCCAACCTCTCAAGGTTCTTTGGATTCACTCATTGGTCAAAGAAGCAACTTAGTTTTACCTCTTCCTCTTCCGTTTTTTCTCCGGTGCCATCCTAGATCTCGGGACGAGATCCTCTTGTAGTGGTGGAGTGTTGTAACGCCCTAAGACCGGAGCTTCAGATGCCTTCCAGGGTTTCTGAGATTCGTTGTGTGATTTGTTTTTGCTTGTTGCATTCATCTTTGCATCATTTGCATTGCATCATGTCATCATGTCATTTTTTTATCTCAACTAAATAAATGGTATGGATCTTTGATCCATTTAAATCGAGGGAATTCACATGGTGAGTTCTCTTTATAACATACCCTCCCGATATTTAGGGAGCTATATTAAACCATTCCATTTGCTTGGAATCACCCACAAACACATATGCACCGTCCTTCAAATTTCCTTTTATCCTTCTCAACTCCCCCTTCTTCCTTTGGGGCCTTTTAGTAAAATTGAGTGGCAATTTTACTTTACCCATAAATGTTCCAAATATGCCCATAAATCACATATATTGTGTAGGGTCACCTCCTATGATTTAAACCCATTTGGAGTTCTTTTGAATGGGTTTCGAAATTCGAACTTGCCGAGTTAAATCCAACGCGTGTGGATTTTACTTCCTCTAAAAATCCTCAGGCCATTTTTGTCAAATTCCTCGTATTTTTGCGAGTCCGGGAAATTTATCCGCGTACTCAAATTCCTTTCCCTAACCCCCTCTTCCTTTTCCTTATCTCTAGTGTTGTTCTGTTAAAGAAATTAGAGAGAGAGAGAGGAGAGAAGCCAGCCCAGCTGGGCCTCCCTACCTCCTGCGCCGGCCCAACCTCCCCTAGGCCCCCCGCAGCCTCCAAGGCCCACCTGCGGCCTGACCTAGCCGGCCCGAGGCTGAGCCGTGACCCCCTCTCCCTTGTTCCCCTGCTCACGCCGCCACACACACAACACACGCACGTAGAGGGGCAGTGCCCCATGCCCGATGCCCTTGAACCTTGGTCTCCGGCCATGGCGCCCGCGCCGACGACCCTGCAGGCCGCTGCCATTTTGCCATGTCCCGTCGCCGCTCCCGCATCACTGGATCCCCATCTCTCCCTCCTCCCGCTCTCTTCCTCGCGGCGATCCTCATGGTCAGGACCCCGACCTCGCGCCCGTCTCCTCGGCCGGACGGCCACCTCGCCGATGACCAAGCACCCCGCTACCAAGCAGTCGCGCGCCCCTGCTCCCTTTCTCCTCCTCGCTGTGGGTTCTGCCTGCGCCGGAGCACGCGAGCTGCTGCAGCTCGACCCCGCGACCAAGCCGCCGCCCTGGAACTTCTCCGCTGCCGGCGCCCTCCTCTGGCGCCTCCGCGCCTCTCTGCTACCCTATTCCCCCGCGCGCCGTGGCGCCCTCCAGCTGCGTCGCGCCCGTCGACCAGCGATGCTCCGACCGTCTTCGTCGGAGTACCACCAGGAAGCCGGGCCCCTGTGCGCCAGCGCCGCGACTTACTCTTCTGCTCGCGAGCCTTGCTTCGCTGCTGCGCCTCCCTGGCCTCGCTGCCTCCGCAGGGCACGAGTAGCACGTCCACTTCGCCGTCCAGTGCCGCTGCGCCTTCGGTCTGTCACCTGGTGAAGGAAACGAGTAGCAGCAAGCCCCATCGAGCTCCTACAAAAGCTGCCCGAGTCCTTGGCCAAAACCGCCCAAGTCGTCGCCTCTTTGCACCATGCAATGTCACCATGGACGCATGCACCCCCGGATCGGAACCGCAAGCATCAAGTACACCACCCGCAAGATCCGAACTCCGAACGCCAAGTTCCCTTTGGTTACGCCAAGTTCAACTACATCGACTACGCACGGTGACGACCCCGGACATATACGGAGAGTGTATGACTACAAACGTATACCCCTACCGTCGACCCGCGAAGACCCCGTGGATGTCAAGATCCTCGCCGTGACCTCGAACATCTACGGAATGTGTACGACTACGAAATGTGTACCACTACCATTGCCGAAGACCTGTGTAACGGAACCTTCAAGTTCGACTACCGTCGCGTGAACAACTACTTCCTCTACCATCGCCGAGTACCACTACTACCCACGACGATCGTGAACGACTACACCGCTTGATCCGAACCGCTCCGAGAACGCATGCTTCGAAGGTATAACCACCGAGAACGACCGCCCGTGGATGAATGCTTGTGTTGTATGAGAGGCATGGTTGGCTGTTGTATTCGCCCGTGAACGTTAGTTGTTCCTCCTCGTTGCCATGTCGTCGACACATGGGAACCCGGTAACCGGGATCACCCAACCATCTTTTGACATGCTCCCATCATTTTTCCTTTTGCACGGGTATCTCCATGAGTTACCGGAACCGATATGGTGTCGTGGCATCATTTTCGGATTCGTTGCTGTGGCACCCCTTTCGTTTCTGCCACGATGACAAATGCTTCATAACATGCTCTTATCAACATTTTCATAAAATTGCATAAAACTTGCACATGTCATTCGCATCGTGATAACAACATTTAAAATGGTTAAATATTGTTGTTTGCTTTAAATTGCTAAATGCACATGAGGATTTATTGGAATTGTTGTTTGATGTTTCTGGCCTCATTTAAAATGCCTAACTGTGTATTTTACTCATGTTTCACCTCTTGCCATGTTTAACAACATTTAAAATTGTTGGGTACATAAACGAGAGGGAACTAAATAATTGATGTGGTGTTTCGTCAATATGTAACTCGTTGCATATTGAGCTTAACTTAATTTGTAGGATTGTTTGTGCATTTTGCCATGCCATGCCGCATTAAACCGGACATGCATCATACTTGATTCTGCATCATGACATGATTATGTGATGGTTGTTTACCATGATTGTTTGCTTCTTTCCGGTGTTGCTTCTTCGGGTTGGTTCCGATAACGTCGCGTTTGTGAGGATTCGTTCGACTACATCCGGTTGTCTTCTTCATGGACTCATTCTTCTTCCTTGTGGGATTTCAGGCAAGATGATCATACCCTCGATATCACTTCTATCTTTGCTTGCTAGTTGTTCTCTCTTTTGCTATGCCGTGATACCTACCACTTGCTATATCATGCCTCCCATTATTGCCATGTCAAGCCTCTAACCCACCTTTCCTAGCAAACCGTTGTTTGGCTATGTTACCGCTTTGCTCAGCCCCTCTTATAGCGTTTCTAGTTGTAGGTGAAGCTGGAGTTTGTTCCATGTTGGAACATGGTTATTGTTGGGATATCACAATATCTCTTATTTAATTAATGCACCTATATACTTGGTAAGGGTGGAAGGCTCGTCCTTATGCCTGGTGTTTTGTTCCACTCTTGCTGCCCTAGTTTCCGTCATACCGGTGTTATGTACCTTAATTTTGCGTTCCTTACGCGGTTGGGTGATAATGGGAACCCCTTGATAGTTCACCTTGAATAAAACTCCTCCAGCAAGGCCCAACCTTGGTTTTACCATTTGCCACCTAAGCCTTTTTCCCTTGGGTTCTGCAGACTCAAGGGTCATCTTTATTTTAAACCCCCTCGGGCCAGTGCTCCTCTGAGTGTTGGTCCAATCTAGAGCTCTTTGCAGCGCCACCTCGGGGAAACTTGAGGGTTGGTTTTAGTTGTATGGATTGCTTATCCGGTGTGCCCTGAGAACGAGATATGTGCAGCTCCTATTGGGATTTGTCGGCACATTCGACAGGCTTTGCTTGTCTTGTTTTACCATTGTCGAAATGTCTTGTAACCGGGATTTCGAGTCTGATTGGGTCTTCCTGGGAGAAGGAATATCCTTCATTGACCGTGAGAGCTTGTGATGGCCTAAGTTGGGACACCCCTGCAGGGTTTGAACTTTCGAAAGCCGTGCCCGCGGTTATGGGCAGATGGGAATTTGTTAATATCCGGTTGTAGATAACTTGACACTTAACTTAATTAAAATGAATCAACCGCGTGTGTAGCCGTGATGGTCTCTTTTCGACGGAGTCCGGGAAGTGAACACGGTTTTGGTGTTATGCTTGAACGTAAGTAGTTTCAGGGTCACTTCTTGATCACTTCTAGTTCACGACCGCTGCGTTGCTTCTCTTCTCGCTCTTATTTGTGTATGTTAGCCACCATATATGCTTAGTGCTTGCTGCAGCTCCACCTTACTACCTTTTCCTATCCATAAGCTTAAATAGTCTTGATCTCGCGGGTGTGAGATTGCTGAGTCCTCGTGACTCACAGATACTTCCAAACAGGTGCAGGTGCTGATGATACCAGTGCAGGTGACGCAACTGAGCTCAGATGGGAGCTCGAAGAAGGCCGTGTTCGTAGTGTTGTTTCGTTTCCAATTGATCAGTAGTGGAGCCCAGTCGGGGCGATTGGGGATCTAGCATTAGGGTGGTCTTCTTTTATTTTGGTTCCGTAGTCAGACCTTGATTGTATTCTGGATGATGTAATGCTATATTTATGTATTGTGTGAAGTGGCGATTGTATGCCAACTCCTTATCCCTCTCTTATTCAGTACATGGGATGTGTAAATATTACCCCTCTTGCAGCATGCCTACTATGCGGTTATGCCTCTAAGTCATGCTCCGACACGTGGGAGATATAGCCGCATCGTGGGTGTTACAAGCCCCATGTCTTCCACGCCGCCAAGGCAATTAATGTCATTGAATGGGACAGTTACTAGTGTAATGGGCCTCTACTACAGTAGTTACAGGTAATGGTAGCTATAACTCTATTTAGTGGATGACTTAGTATTCCTCGACCGTTGCAGCTCCCAAGACGTCCCATTGTCCTCTATGTTCGAGTGGTGGTCCGTCCGCCGAGTCATGTGTGATCGTCCGAGTGCTGCAGAGGCATCCGAGTGAACCTCTAGATGTATGCATCCGAATGTTGGCACGGTACAGAGACCTACCTATGGTGCTGATGTGCTCTATGTGGGTCCCAAATGATGGGTCCATGACCCTGCCTATAATAGGTGACCACATCATTATCCCCCGAATCGGTTGGGATTTCGTAGGACAAACAAACCGACCCTTCGGTTGAGTCCGAGTGCTGCAGGGGCACTCAGAATATGTTTCCGAACCATGATTTGTTGTTCCTCAGACGAAAACACAATAGATTATGGACTTTAGGTTTACCCAGATGATCGGGTGTTGTTGATCATCGAGACAAACCTAGTGGAATTCGCTTTGTCTCTCGGAGGATATAGACTAGGGGCCCGAGTGAGGGCATGCCATTACAATTCAAGTGGCGACGCTAGTGCCTGGTCTAACTCTCAAGAGAGACACCACTCCTCATCGTAGGGGAACGCCAGCGCAGGCCTCCTACGAGTCCAGGTTTACGAGTCATGCGCCTGGAGCCTACCGAGAGGGCCGAGTGAACCCGCAGAGGGGCGTCAAGCTCGTCACATAACAATCTTGAAGAGGATTTCAGTCGGGTGTTTAACGTGGCCGAGTGCATGGGTCCCCGCAGAGGTTTGTCAGTCGGACTGACGTGCGCCCTTTAGGAAAGGAATCGCTGGTAATCAATCAGATTGATTTGTCCCAGAAATCTCGGGATTTGAATTTGCGCGTTCGCGCGCTGAGGCAGTAACGTCGTGCGTTAGTGGGAAAGTGGGTGGGGGAGTTTCTCCTCGATTTGCATGCACGATCCCCGCCACGTGTTGCGCTTGCCCTGTGCAAAGCCTTGCCATGCAGGCCGTCAATTGATGCGGCTTGAACTACGACGGTATTTCCCTAAAGAGGAAGGGATGATGCAACACAACAACGGTAGATATTTCCCTCAGTGATGAGACCAAGGTTATCAAACCAGTAGAAGAACCACGCAACACTATTTAAATGGTACCTGCACACAAAGAACAAATACTTGCAACCCGATGTGTTAAAGGGGTTGTCAATCCCTTTCGGGTAACTGTGCCATAAATTGCCGAGTTGACGGGATAAAAATATGATAGATTGGATAAATAGACCGTGAATAAATGCAAAATAAAATAAAGGTGCAGCAAAGTATTTTTGGGTTTTTGGATTAATAGATCTGGAAATAAAAGTGAATAAAAATAGATCTCAAAGGCAAATATAATAAAGAAGAGACCCGGGGGTCGTAGATTTCACTAGTGGCTTCTCTCGAGAAAAATAACATACGGTGCGTAAACAAATTACTATTGGGCAATTGATAGAACTTCAAATAATTATGACGATATCCAGGCAATGATCATTATATAGGCATCACGTCCAAGATGAGTAGACCGACTCCTGCCGGCATCTACTACTATTACTCCACACATCGACCGCTATCCAGCATGCATCTAGTGTATTAAGTTCATGAAGAAACAGAGTAATGCAATAAGAACGATGACATGATGTAGACAAGATCTATTTATGTAGAAATAGACCCCATCTTGTTATCCTTAATAGCAACGATACATACATGTCGGTTCCCCTTCTGTCACTGGGATCAAGCACCGTAAGATCGAACCCATCACAAAGCACCTCTTCCCATGGCAAGAAAAATCGATCTAGTTGGCCTAACTAAACCAAAGTTTCGAAGAAGAAATACGAGGCTATAAGTAATCATGCATATAAGAGATCAAAAGACTCATATAACTTTCATGGATAAAAACATAGATCTGATCATAAACTCAAAGTTCATCGGATCCCAACAAACACACCGCAAAATGAGTTACATCAAATAGATCTCCAAGAGACTATTGTATTGAGAATCAAAAGAGAGAGAGAGAGAGGAAGCCATCTAGCTACTAACTACGGACCCGTAGGTCTACAATGAACTACTCACGAATCATCAGAGAGGCACCAATGAGGATGATGAACCCCTCCGTGATGGTGTCTAGATTAGATCTGTGGTTTCTGGAATTCGCGGCGGCTGGAATTGATTTTCGACTACTCCCCTAGGATTTCTAGAATATTGAGGTATTTATAGAGCAAAGAGGCGGTGCGGGAGGCCATCAAGGTGGGCATAATTCCCAAGGCGCGCCCTTGTGGGTTGTGCTCCCCTCGGGGTACCCCTCTGGTACTTCTTCGGCCCATCTTGTGTCTTCTGGTCCAGAAAAATTCTCCAAAAAGTTTTGCTATGTTTGGACTCCGTTTGGTATTGATTTTCTGCGAAGTAAAAAACAAGCAAAAAACAACAACTGGGACTGGGCACTATGTCAATAGGTTAGTCCCAAAAAATGATATAAGGTTGCTATAAAATGATTGTAAAACAACCAAGAATGATAATATAACAACATGGAACAATAAAAAAATTATAGATACGTTGGAGATATATCATCAATCCAGGGTTTTGCAGTGGGAGATTCGACTGAGGATTTTGTCTGGTGGTATAAAAGATTTGGAGGCAAAGTTCCGGGCCTCAGATCCCCCTTTTCTCCTCCCGACTTCTCCGCTCCTCTCCTCCACCCGAGTGCGCAGCGATGGTGAGGTACTCCACAACCAAGGCGGAGAAGGCGGGGAAGGCCACCTCCTCCGGTTTCAGCGCGGTGGGGGATTGGATCCTGTCTCACGTCACCGTCGGCGGTTGGAAGAGCTGGCGGAGGAAGGGCTGATCCCGCGCGAGGGATGGCGTCATCCGGGTGCGAGGGAGGTCGTGAAGGAAATATGCCCTAGAGGCAATAATAAAGATGTTATTTATATTTCCTTATATCATGATAAATGTTTATTATCCATGCTAGAATTGTATTAACCGGAAACTGGATATATGTGTGGATACATAGACAAAACACCGTGTCCCTGGTAAGCCTCTACTAGACTAGCTCGTTAATCAAAGATGGTTAA
This sequence comes from Triticum urartu, assembly GCF_003073215.2. NCBI lineage: Eukaryota > Viridiplantae > Streptophyta > Magnoliopsida > Poales > Poaceae > Triticum > Triticum urartu. The sequence goes on from NC_053023.1 coordinate 439,406,825, forward strand.
GTTTCCTAACCATAGACATGTGTTGTTTTTTGATGAACGGGATCACATCATTAGGAGAATGATGTGATGGACAAGACCCATCCGTTAGCTTAGCATGTTGATCGTTCAGTTTTATTGCTATTGCTCTCTTCATGTCAAATACATATTCCTTCGACTACGAGATTATGCAACTCCCGGATATCGGAGGAATACCTTGTGTGCTATCAAACGTCACAACGTAACTGGGTGATTATAAAGATGCTCTACAGGTATATCCGGAGGTTTTTGTTGGGTTGGCATAGATCGAGATTAGGATTTGTCACTCCGAGTATCGGAGAGGTATCTCTGGGCCCTCTCGGTAAAGCACATCATAATAAGCCTTGCAAGCAATGTGACCTATGAGTTAGTTGCGGGATGATGCATTACAGAATGAGTGAAGAGACTTGCCGGTAATGAGATTGAACTAGGTATCAAGATACCGACGATCGAATCTCGGGCAAGTAACATACCGATGACAAAGGGAATAACGTATGTTGTTATAACGGTTCGACTGATAAATATCTTCATAGAACATGTAGGAACCAATATGAGCATCCAGGTTCCGCTATTGGTTATTGACCGGAGAGGTGTCTCGGTTATGTCTACATAGTTTTTGAACCCGTAGAGTCCGCACGCTTAATGTTCGATGATGATTTTATTTTATGAGTTATGCGATTTGATGACTGAAGTTTGTTCGGAGTCCCGGATGAGATCATGGACATGACAAGGAGTCTCAAAATGGTCAAGAGGTAAAGATCGATATATTGGAAGGCTACATTCGGACATCGGAATGGTTCCGAGTGATTCGGCAATTTTTCGGAGTACCGGAGAGTTACGGGATTTCTCCGAGGGAAGTTAATGGGCCTTATTGGGCTTTAGTGGAGAGAGGGAAGAAGGGCCACGAGGTGGCGGGTGCCTCCCCCTGCCCAAACCAAATTGGACAAGGGGTGGGGGCGTGGCCTGACGATGATATGTACCTAGGGTAGGGTAATAGGCCTGACCTAGACGCCCTTCCCAAGGACACTACCCAAAGATCAACAGCATTCAAAGCACAACAGTTTCCACCGACTGGAATCTCCTCAGAGTGCAACCCACTCGACCAACAATTCCACTCGGATAACCCAATTCCATTCGACCAGTATATCACCATTCGACCATACAAGAAACCACTCGGAATACAGAAGATCTAAAGTCACTCAGGATGGCAACGGTCAGGCGTTCACTCCGTAGTGTTAATGATCATTTATATGTCTTTATTGCTGGCGTTACCAGTAACACCTCACCTTTATGTACATTGAACTCCTTGTAACATGGGCTGGCTGGGGTCCTGGCACACTCTATATAGGCCACCCCCTCCACTGAGACAAGGGTTGGCACCACCTGTAACTTCACGCATAATCCAGTCGACCGCCTCAGGGCACCAAGACGTAGGGCTATTACTTCCTTCGAGAAGGGCCTGAACTCGTAAATCTTGCTTGCACAACCTCATCGTAGCTAGGATCTTGCCTCCTCCTACGTACCCCCTTTCTACTATCAGACTTAGAACCACGACAGTTGGCGCCCACCTGGGGCAGGTGTCTTAGCGACTTCCGGTGAGGTTGCGATTTTTTCGAGTCCCATCATCATGGTTTCCGGCGGAGGTTTGGCTGAGGGCCGCGAGATCGATCACGGCGCGCTTGTTTTCATCGCCGACGATTCCGCTTGGCTTCAAGAAGCTCCCCTCGACATCGAGGCGCTCCCCGTCCGCGGGGCGACCCACTTTCGGGCGTGCATCCACGACGTCGTTCTGCGGCAACCGTTGAACCAGTATCGGTCGGCTCCCGCAACATCTTTGCTCCCCGCTGCTCGTTGCCCTAAGCGATCCAGTCGATCGCGGCTTCAACGGTGGATTAAGCATCCGGTGGCACGCCGGTTGCTACCTCTTTTAGCACTGCGTAAGTATTTCCCTCAGTTTTTGAGAACCAAGGTATCAATCCAGTAGGAGGCTACGCTCAAGTCCCTCGTACTTGCACAAAACAAATAAATCCTCGCAACCAACACAAATAGGGCTTGTCAATCCCTATAGGGCCACTTACGAGAGTGAGATCTGATAGATATGATAAGATAATATTTTTGGTATTTTCATGATAAAGATGCAAAGTAAAATAAAAGCAAAGTAAATAGCAAAGTAAATAACTAAGTAGTAGAAGATTGATATGATAAAGATAGACCCGGGGGCCATAGGTTTCACTAGTGTCTTCTCTCGAGAGCATAAGTATTCTACGGTGGGTGAACAAATTACTGTTGAGCAATTGACAGAATTGAGCATAGTTATGAGAATATATAGGTATGATCATGTATATAGGCATCACGTCCGAGACAAGTAGACCGACTCCTGCTTGCATCTACTACTATTACTCCACTCATCGACTGCTATCCAGCATGCATCTAGAGTATTAAGTTAAAAACAAAGTAACGCCTTAAGCAAGATGACATGATGTAGAGGGATAGACTCATGCAATATGAAGAAAACCCCATCTTGTTATCCTCGATGGCAACAATACAATACGTGCCTTGCTGCCCTTACTATCACCGGGAAAGGACACCGCAAGATTGAACCCAAAGCTAAGCACTTCTCCCATTGCAAGAAAGATCAATCTAGTAGGCCAAACCAAACTGATAATTCGAAGAGACTTGCAAAGATAACCAATCATACATACAAGAATTCAGAGAAGATTCAAATATTATTCATAGATAGACTTGATCATAAACCCACAATTCATTGGTCTCAACAAACACACCGCAAAAAGAAGATTACATCGTATAGATCTCCACAAGAGAGGGGGAGAACATTGTATTGAGATCCAAAAAGAGAGAAGAAGCCATCTAGCTACTAACTATGGACCCGTAGGTCTGAAGTAAACTACTCACACTTCATCAGAGAGGCTATGGTGTTGATGTAGAAGCCTTTCGTGATCGATGCCCCCTCCGGCGGAGCTCCGGAACAGGCCCCAAGATGGGATCTCGTGGATACAGAAAGTTACGACGGTGGAATTAGGGTTTTGGCTCCTCTTCTGATCGTTTGGGGGTACGTGGATATATATAGGAGGAAGAAGTACGTCGGTGGAGCAACAGGGGGCCCACGAGGGTGGAGGGCGCGCCTGGGGGGGGGGGGGGGGGGGGCCCCCCCCCCCCCCGGGGGCGGAACATGGAGACCGAAAGGTCGAGCGTCAATCATATAGTAGATATGATCAACATAATGATGTTCACCGATGAAACTACTCCATCTCACGTGATGATCGGACATGGTTTAGTTGATTCGGATCACGTGATCACTTAGAGGATTAGAGGGATGTCTATCTAAGTGGGAGTTCTTCAGTAATATGATTAATTGAACTTAAATTTATCATGAACTTAGTACCTGATAGTATCTTGCTTGTTTATGTTGATTGTAGATAGATGGCTCGTGCTGTTGTTCCATTGAATTTTAATGCGTTCCTTGAGAAAGCAAAGTTGAAAGATGATGGTAGAAATTACACGGACTGGGTCCGTAACTTGAGGATTATCCTCATTGCTGCACAGAAGAATTACGTCCTGGAAACACCGCTGGGTGCCAGGCCTGCTGCTGGAGCAACACCAGATGTTATGAACGTCTGGGGGGGGGGGGGGGGGGGGGGCGGGGGGGGGGGGGGGGGGGGGGGGGGGGGGGGGGGGGGGGGGTAGGCGCGCCCCCTACCTCGTGAGCTGCTGTTACGTGGCTTGACGTAGGGTCCAAGTCTCCTGAGTTTGTATTCGGTGAGAAAATCACGTTCCCGAAGGTTTCATTCCGTTTGGACTCCGTTTGATATTCCTTTTCTTCGAAACCCTAAAACAGGCAAAAAACAACAATTATGGGCTGGGCCTCCGGTTAATAGGTTAGTCCCAAAAATAATATAAAAGTGGATAATAAAGCCCAATAATGTCCAAAACAGTAGATAATATAGCATGGAGCAATCAAAAATTATAGATACGTTGGAGACGTATCAAGCACCCCAAGCTTAATTCCCGCTCGTCCTCGAGTAGGTAAATGATAAAAACAGAATTTTTGTTGCGGAGTGCTACTTGGCATAATTTTAATGTAATTCTTCTTAATTGTGGTATGAATATTCAGATCCGAAAGATTCAAGACAAAAGTTCATATTGACATAAAAATGATAATACTTCAAGCATACTAACTAAGCAATTATGTCTTCTCAAAATAACATGGCCAAAGAAAGTTCATCCCTACAAAATCATATGGTTTAGTCATGTTTCATTTTCGTCACACAAGAATGCTATCATCATGCACAACCCCAGCCAATGACAAGCCAAGCAATTGTTTCATACTTTAGTAATCTCAAACCTATAAACTTTCACGCAATATATGAGCGCGAGCCATGGACATAACACTATAGGTGGAATAGAATATAATGAGGGGGGTTATGTGGAGAAGACAAAAAAGGAGAAAGTCTCACATCAACGAGGCTAATCAATGGGCTATGGAGATGCCCACCGATTGATGTTAATGCAAGGAGTAGGGAATGCCATGCAACGGATGCACTAGGCTATAAATTTACGAAAGCTCAACAAAAGAAACTAGTGGGTGTGCATCCAACTTGCTTGCTCACGAAGACCTAGGGCACTTGAGGAGGCCCATTGTTGGAATATACAAGCCAAGTTCTATAATGGAAAATTCCCACTAGTATATGAAAGTGATAACATGAGAGACTCTCTACTATGAAGATCATGGTGCTACTTTGAAGCACAAGTGTGGCAAAGGATAGTAACATTGTCCCTTCTCTCTTTTTCTCTCATTTTTTGTTTTTTGGGCCTTTTTTATGGCCTTTCTCTTTTTTTGGGCCTTCTCTTTTTTATGGCCTTTCTCTTTTTTTATTCCTCACTTGGGACAATGTTCTAGAAAATGATGATCATCACACTTCTATTTATTTACAACTCAATGGTTACAACTCGATACTAGAACAAAAGATGACGCTATATGAATGCCTCCGGCGGTGTACCGGGATATGCAATGACTCATGAGTGACATGTATGAAAGAATTATGAACAGTGGCTTTGCCACAAATACTATGTCAACTACATGACCATGCTAAGCAATATGAAAATGATGAATGTTTCATGATGAACGGAATGATGGAAAGTTGCATGACAATATATCTCGAAATGGCTATGGAAATGCCATAATAGGTAGGTATGGTGGCTATTTTGAGGAAGATATAAGGAGGTTTATGTGTGAAAGAGCGTATCATATCACGGGGTTTGGATGCACTGGCGAAGTTTGCGTCAACTCTCAATGTGAGAAAGGGCAATGCACGGTACCGAAGAGGCTAGCAAGGATGGAAGGGTGAGAGTGCGTATAATCCATGGACTCAACATTAGTATTAAAAGAGAGAAGGGACAAAAGATATAAGCGAAGCACATAGAGTATTCTAACAAATTCCAAATCATGTATGGCTCTCTCAAAAGGTGTGTAAAGCAAGGATGATTGTGGTAAACTAACAAGCAAAGACTCAAATCATACAAGACGCTCCAAGTAAAACACATATCATGTGGTAAATAAAAATATAGCTCAAAGTAAAGTTACCGATAGAAGCAGACGAAAGAGGGGATGCCTTTCGGGGCATCCCCAAGATTTGGCTTTTAGGTGTCCTTATATTATCTTGGGGGTGCCATGGGCATCCCCAAGCTTAGGCTCTTGCCACTCCTTGTTCCATAATCCATCAAATCTTTACCCAAAACTCGAAAACTTCACAACACAAAACTTAAAGTAGAAAACTCGTGAGCTCCGTTAGCGAAAAAAACAAAAGACCACTTCAAGGTACTGTAATGAACTCATTCTTTATTTATATGGGTGTTATACCTACTGTATTCCAACTTCTCTATGGTTCATAAACTATTTTACTAGCCATAGATTCATCAAAATAAGCAAACAACACACGCAAAACAGAATCTGTCAAAAACAGAACAGTTTGTAGTAATCTGTAGCTAGCGAAAGATCTGGAACCCCCAAAATTCTAAAATAAATTTCTGGACGTGAGGAATTTATCTATTAATCATCTTCAAAAATAATTAACTAAATAGCACTTTCCAAATAAAAATTACAGCAGTTCTCGTGAGCACTAAAGTTTCTGTTTTTTACAGCAAGTTCAACAAGACTTTCCCCAAGTCTTCCCAATGGTTACACTTGGCACAAACACTAATTAAACACAAAAAACACAACCAAAACATAGGCTAAATAATTTATTTATTACTAAGCAGGAGCAAAAAGCAAGGAATAAAAATAAAATTGGGTTGCCTCCCAACAAGCGCTATCGTTTAACGCCCCTAGCTAGGCATAACAAGCACTGATAGATCTAGGTATTGCCATCTTTGGTTTTCAACTTTTTAGCAGAATCAAGTTCGAATCCGGGAGGTTCTTTACGTTTCCCTTCATATTCTGAAATTTTTAGATCTAACCAATCCAACCGCTTATTGCAAAGGGTAATCAACATATTCATGCGGTGAACAGTTCCACTAATGTTCTTAAGAGGTTCAAGAGATTTTGCAAGATTTTAGTAACTTCAATTTTTTCCCAAAAACTTGTGTCTCTTCCTGGGTAGGATGAGGCCCCTTTTGTTGAGGTAGTGTTCCCACTATACCTTCTATAATTTCAAGTGCAATATGGGGATCGATTTCAATAAAATTGCCTTTGGCAACGCAATCCAAGAGTTGTCTATGAGACATATTTAATCCAAGATAAAAACTGCGAAGCAAAATTCTCAGATTTATTTCAGAGGTACAATTACGATGATATTCTGATAACCCACAAGTATAGGGGATCGCAACAGCTTTCGAGGGTAGAGTATTCAACCCAAATTTATTGATTCGACACAAGGGGAGCCAAAGAATATTCTCACGTATTAGCAGCTGAGTTGTCAATTCAACCACACCTGGAAACTTAGTATATGCAGCAAAGTGTTTAGTAGCAAAGTAATATGATAGTGGTGGTAGCGGCAACAAAAGTAAAGACAACAAAAGTAATATTTTTGGTATTTTTTAGTGATTGTAATAGTAGCAGCGGGAAAGTAAATAAGCGTAAACCAGTAGATGGAAAACTCGTAGGCACCGGATCAGTGATGGATAATTATGCTGGATACGGTTCATCATGTATCAGTCATAACATAGGGTGACATAGAACTAGCTCCAATTCATCAATGTAATGTAGGCATGTATTCTGTATATAGTCATACGTGCTTATGGAAAAGAACTTGCATGACATCTTTTGTCCTACCCTCCCGTGGCAGCGGGGTCCTATTGGAAACTTAGGGATATTAAGGCCTCCTTTTAATAAAGAACCGGAACAAAGCATTAGCACATAGTGAATACATGAACTCCTCAAACTATGGTCATCACCGGGAGTGGTCCCGATTATTTTCACTTCGGGGTTGCCAGATCATAACACATAGTAGGTGACTATAGACTTGCAAGATAGGATCAAGAACTCACATATATTCATGAGAACATAATAGGTTCAGATCTGAAATCATGGCACTCGGGCCTTAGTGACAAGCATTAAGCATAGCAAAGTCATAGCAACATCAATCTCAGAACATAATGGATACTAGGGATCAAACCCTAACAAAACTAACTCGATTACATGATAAATCTCATCCAACCCATCACCGTCTAGCAAGCCTACGATGGAATTACTCACGCACGACGGTGAGCATCATGAAATTGGTGATGGAGGATGGTTGATGATGACGACGGCGACGAATCCCCCTCTCCGGAGCCCCGAACGGACTCCAGATCAGCCCTCCCGAGAGGTTTCAGGGCTTGGCGGCGGCTCCGTATCGTAAAACGTGATGATTTCTTCTCTCTGATTTTTCTCTCTCCGAAAGCAAATATATAGAGTTGGAGTTGGCGTCGGAGGGCATCCAGGGGGCGCACGAGGTAGGGGGGCGCGCCCTAGGGGGGGGGCGCTCCGCACCCTCGTGAGAAGGGTGTGGGCCCCCTGGTCTTCATCTTTGGCGAGGATTTTTTATTATTTTTTCTAAGATGTTCCGTGGAGTTTCAGGTCATTCCGAGAATATTTGTTTTCTGCACATAAAACAACACCATGGCAATTCTGCTGAAAACAGTGTCAGTCCGGGTTAGTTCCATTCAAATCATACAAGTTAGAGTCCAAAACAAGGGCAAAAGTGTTTGGAAAAGTAGATACGACGGAGACGTATCAACTCCCCCAAGCTTAAACCCTTGCTTGTCCTCAAGCAATTCAGTTGATAAACTGAAAGAAAGAAAAACTTTTACAAACTCTGTTTGCTCTTGTTGTTGTAACTATGTCAAGCCAGCATTCAAGTTTTCAGCGTAGATCATAACTAACCACATTTGCAATAATTCTCAGGTCTCATAATTACTCATATCAATAGCATAATCAACTAGCAAGTCATAATAATAAATCTCGGATGACAACACTTTCTCGAGACAATCATAATATGATATAACAAGATGGTATCTCGCTAGCCCTTTTTGAGACCGCAAAACATAAATGCAGAGCACCTTTAAAGATCAAGGACTGACTAGAATTGTTGATTTTATGCCTTTAGTTGATGCCTTGGAGAGGAGACTGACAGCTAGTTCCTCCATGCTAAACCAAGGCTCCAGGTTGCAGTTATTAACTTCAGTCTTGACTTCCATGCCCATATATTTCCTCTGCAGTCTACAACTCCCAATTGGTATCATTAGGCAACTTGATAGGATCTTCAGATAGTGTTTGTGGAGAGGAAATAGTGATGCACCAAAGCAATCTCTGGCTGCATGGGATCTGGTCTGTAGGCCTAAGGAAAAAGGAGGACTTAGAGTGATTAACTTGCATATCCAAAATAAGGGCCTCCTACTGAAGCATCTTCACAAATTCTTCAATAAGGCAGACATCCCATGGGTTACTTTAATCTGGAATAGTTACTATGATGATGGAGTTCCACATGCTACAGTCCCAGTTGGGTCATTTTGGTGGAGGGATATACTCAAGCTCTCTGATGCATATACTGCAATCTCCTCAGTTCACATCAATCGGGGAGACTCTGCCCTTTTCTGGTCTGATGCTTGGTTAATTGGTGGCTCTTCAAGACCTCTATGTTGGAGGTTACCTAGGCTTTTCTCCTTTGTTATTAATGACAAACTCTCTGTGAATGAATTCCTCATCTCTCAGGACCTATACTCAATGTTCTTCTCGCCTTTGTCACATGAGGCTGCTCTGGAGCTGCAAGTTTTGGAAGCTTGGATACTGGATTTACATAGAGACATCACTCTACCAGATGTTTGGCTATGGCCTGGAAAATCTGGTGAATACTCTGCCAAGAGCTTTTACACTCTTATGCATTCTCATTTGCCAACCATATTGCCATGTAAGTGGTTGTGGGATAGCAAGTGCACCATGAAGATCAAAGTCTTTGGTTGGTTGTTGTTTTTTGATAGACTCAATACCAAGGACTTATTAATTCGTAGGCACTGGAGATCACCTATGGATGACAATCTCTGTGTTATTTGCAATGAGCTAGTCTATGAGGATAGGTTGCACTTGTTTTTTAACTGTAACTTCAGTCGCAGAGTATGGAATTATATTTCCATTGACTGGTCCAGGGGCTCTGAAATTCAGCAATGTATTCAGCATGCAAGATCAAGGTTTAAGCATCCCTTCTTCTTTGAAGTTATGCTCACTACAGCTTGGAATATATGGATCCTCAGGAATGGCAGGACTTTCAGAGGACAAAATGCAACTTTTGCTGCTTGGAGATGTAATTTTGTACATGATCTTACTCTTCTAGCTCATAGAATGAGAGTAAATATTAGAGACAAGTTGTATGCTTGGATTAACTCTCTAACTTAGCTACAGGTAGGTAGGTAGTTAGATTCTGTTTTTTCTTCCTTTTATTCCTTGATTTCTTCACTAGCTTGTATAGTTGCTACTTCTTTATTTAATAAAGAGCTGTGGAGCTTTGCTCTACAGTAAATATTCAAAAAAAACTAGACATTGTAATTCATGGTAAAAGAGATCCAATCGTAGTCATACCCAATATAAATTAACAGTGATGAATGCAAATGACGGCTGTGCTCTCCAGCTAGTGCTTTTTAATAAGAGGGTGATGACTCAACATAAAAGTAAATGGATAGGCCCTTCGCAGAGGGAAGCAGGGATTTGTAGAGGTGCCAGAGCTCGGTTTTGAAATAGAGATAAATTGTATTTTGAGCGGTATACTTTCATTGTCAACATAACAACTAAGAGATGGTGATATCTTCCATGCTAAACACATTATAGGCGGTTCCCAAACAGAATGGTAAAGTTTATACTCCCCCTCCACCAATAAGCATCAATCCATGGCTTGCTCGAAACAACGAGTGCCTCCAACATACATCAGGTCCTAGGGGGAGTTTTGTTTGCAATTAATTTTGATTTAGTTTGCATAAAGCATGGGACTGGGCATCCCGGTGACCAGCCATTTTCTCGTGAGTGAGGAGCGGAATCCACTCCTCTTGAGAATAACCCGCCTAACACGGAAGATAAGGACAACCTTGGTTGATACATGAGCTATTCGAGCATACAAAACAGAATGTTTATTTGAAGGTTTAGAGTTTGGCACATTCAAATTTACTTGGAACGGCAGGTAGATACCGCATATAGGAAGGTATGGTGGACTCATCTGGAATAACTTTGGGGTTTTAAGGGATTGGATGCACAAGCAGTATTCCCACTTAGTACAGGTGAAGGCTAGCAAAAGACTGGGAAGTGACCAATTAGAGAGCGACAACAGCCATGTACATGCATTAAAATTAATAAACATTGGATGCAAGCATGAGTAGGATATAATCCACCATGAACATAAATACCATGAAGGCTATGTTGATTTTGTTTCAACTACATGCGTGAACATGTGCCAAGTCAAGTCACTTAAATCATTGAAAGGAGGATACCACCCCATCATACCACGTCATAATCATCTCAATAGCATGTTGGCACACAAGGTAAACCATTATAACTCATAGCTAATCAAGCATGACACAAGCAACTATGATCTCTAATTGTCTTTGCAAACATGTTTATTCATAATAAGCTGAATCAAGAACAAGGGACTCATCATATTTACAAAAACAAAAGAGGTCGAGTTCATACCAGCTTTTCTCATCTCAGTCAGTCCATCATATATCATCATAATTGCCTTTCACTTGCACGACCGAACGGTGTGAATAATAATAAGAGTGCACGTGCATTGGACTAAGCTGGAATCTGCGAGCATTCAATAAACAGGAGAAGACAAGGCAATATGGGCTCTTGGTTAAATCAACAGTAATGCATATAAGAGCCACTTCAACAATTTAATTAAGGTCTTCTCCTACTGACCCCCAAAGAAAAGAAAAGAAATGAAACTATTTACACGGGAAAACTCCCAACAAGCAAAAGAAGAACGGGAAATATTTTTGGGTTTTCTTTTTAATTATTACTACTACAGCAGAAAAATAAACTACTACTAATTTTTTTTGGTTTTTCTTAAGGTTTAACAAACACACTAGAAGAAAGCAGGAAAAAGAACATAAACTAACATGGATATTACAGTGAAAAAGTATGAGCACCGACATCTAGCAGTGAGTGTGTGTGTGAACATAAATGTAATGTCGGTGAGAAATACGTACTCCCCCAAGATTAGGCTTTTGGCCTAAGTTGGTCTATTGCCAGGGATAGCCTGGCGGATACCCGTAAGTGTAGCTGGGGTCGTACTGCGACGACAAATAGTTGGGATCATACTGATGTGCAGCGGTTATCGCCTGCTGAGCTGCAGCGTGGAGTCGAGCTGCCTCTGCTCTCCTGTCATACTCTTCTGCCTCCTCTCTGGTAATAACATATCTTGTTTTTGTCTGTGAATCAAAGAAGGCAGGAGCAGGGAGAGTAATTCGGAAAACACGTCATTTATCAAAAATTAAACGATATAAGAGAGGTGAGTCAGGCCTCTGGACAAACTGATGCGAAGCCATAGAGTCATAATCTAAATATGCAGGAGGCAGCTCCGTATCACCCTCACGAATGTATATCTCAAGAAAATGAGCTAAGCGGGTTGCATAAATTCCTCCAAAGAAATCTCCATTATGTCTATTATGATGCAACCTACGAGCTACAATGGCTCCCATATGATAAGATTGGTCTCCTAACACAGCACTCCTAAGAATGCTAAGATCAGGGACACACATGTGACATGCTTCATCCTTAGCATTTATGCATCTACCGATGAAGAGAGCAAAATAATATATAGTAGGAAAGTGAATGCTCCCTATGGTAGCCTGCGTTATATCTCTAGATTCCCCCCACAGTTATACTAGCAAGAAAGTTTCTAAATTCAGATTTAGGGGGATCCCTAACACTACCCCATGATGGAAGTTTGCAAGCAGAAGTGAAATCCTCTAAGTCCATGGTATAAGATTTGTCATAGAGATCAAACATGACTGAAGGAGAATTACGCGAAGATGAATACTCAAACCTCCTCACAAATGAACTTGTGAGATCATGATACTGGGGGCATTTGTTAGCCTCAAAATCCTCAAGACCGGCATTACGCAAATATGCTTTGAATTCTTCTTTAATTCCCGCACGGTCCATAAAATTTTCCGACGACCATTCGCAAGGCCGTACCGGAGCGTCTCTTGGTGGATCCTCGTCAGCATCGTGCATAGCAATCCTGGGTCCTTGCTTCTTGGAGGAACCACCTTGGAACATCTTCCTAAGCATAATGTTTTTCTCTGAAAAATTCTGAAATTTTTAGTAACTTCAAACAAAAGTGAATGAACTGCAATAATATTGATAGCAACTACTCCTACAAGTGCCTAGAGCCTATATATTTGACATGCAAGCTCAAGAACAGGGTCACCTAAGCAGCAAAAAATTGCAAAGAATAAAGCACTAGAACAAAAACTAATTGGAAGAATGGAGGAGTCACATACCAAGGAACAATTTCCCCAAGTAGTTTTGCGAGAGGTGCTTTGAGCAAGGAGATCGAAAATCACAGCAAAAGTGGCTGGAACTCGTGCTTGAGTTGGTTTTTTGGGTTTGTGTGAGACAGAGGAAGAAGATGGGTGCTGGGATAAGTGGAGGAGGGCCACCATGGGCCCACGAGGCAGGGGGGCGCACCCTAGGGGGGGCGGGGCGCCCACCACCCTCGTGGCCAGGTGGCAGCTCCTCCCACGGTAATTTTTGCACAGTAAATCCTCAAATATTCCCGAAAAAATCATATTAAATTGGCATGTCATTCTGAGGACTTTTATTTTCGGGATATTTTTATATTGCACGGATAAGTCAGGAAACAGACAGAAAAATACTATTTTTAATTTATTTAATATAAATAATAGAAAGTATACAGAGGGTACACAAGTTTGTGCTTCTAGTTTCATCCATCTCATGCTCATCAAAAAAAGAATCCACTAACAAGGTTGATCAAGTCTTGTTAACAAACTCATTCCGATAATCATGAAACCGGAGAAATTTCGAATAACACTAAGTTACCTCGACGGGGATATGCACATCCCCAATAATAAGTATATCATATTTCTTCTTGACAGTAGGAAGAGGAAATTCAAAACCTCCAATTATAATCGATGGAATTTTCCCAATAGAATTGATACTATGAACTTGAGGTTGTTTCCTCGGAAAGTGTACCGTATGCTCATTACTATTAACATGAAAAGTGACATTGCCTTTGTTGCAATCAATAACAGCCCCTGCAGTATTAAGAAAAGGTCTTCCAAGAATAATAGACGTACTATCATCCTTGGGAATATCAAGTATAACAAAGTCCGTTAAAATAGTAACGTTTGCAACCACAACAGGCACATCCTCACAGATTCCGACAGGTATAGCAGTTGATTTATCATCCATTTGCAAAGATATTTCAGTAGGTGTCAACTTATTCATGTCAAGTCTACGATATAAAGAGAGAGGCATAACACTAACACCGGCTCCAAGATCACATAAAGCAGTTTTAATATAATTTCTTTTAATGGAGCAAGGTATAGTAGGTACTCCGGGGTCTCCAAGTTTCTTTGGTATTCCACCCTTAAAAGTATAATTAGCAAGCATGGTGGAAATTTCAGCTTCTAGTATCTTTCCCTGAAAAGAGAACCCACACAACTATCCAGGTAATCTCTGGAAGCATCGGTTAGTCCATTATAAAAGATATCAAGTATTTCAGGTTTCTTAAGAGGATGATCAGGCAAAGCATTAAGTAACTTGAGAAGCCTACCCCAAGCTTGTGGGAGACTCTCTTCTTTAATTTGCACGAAGTTGTATATTTCCCTCAAAGCAGCTTGTTTCTTATGAGCAGGGAAATATTTAGCAGAGAAGTAATAAATCATATCCTGGGGACTACGCACACAACCAGGATCAAGAGAATTAAACCATATCTTAGCATCACCCTTTAATGAGAACGGAAATATTTTGAGTATATAGAAGTAACGCGATCTCTCATCATTAGTAAACAGGGCAGCTATATCATTTAATTTAGTAAGATGTGCCACAACAGTTTCAGATTCATAGCCATAAAACGGATCAGATTCAACCAAAGTACTTATATCAGGATCAACAGAGAATTCATAATCCTTATCAGGAACACATATGGGTGAAGTAGCAAAAGCAGGGTCAGGTTTCATTTTATCTCTAAGTGATTCTTTGTTCCATTTAACTAATAACCTCTTAAGTTCATATCTATCTTTGCAAGCTAAAATAGCGGCAGAAGATTCCATATGAAAAAGATAACCCTCAGGAATAACATGCATATTTTCATCATCACTATCATCATCGTATTCAGATTCAATAATTTCCTTTTCTCTAGCCCTAGCAATTTGTTCATCAAGAAATTCACCATGGGGCACAATAGTCTCAGGCATAGAAGCAGTTTCATCATGAGTATCATGCATAGCAGAAGTGGCATCATCAATAACATGTGACATATCAGAACGAATAGCAGAAGCAGGTGTAGGTGTCGCAAACTTACTCATAACAGAAGGTGAATCAAGTGCAGAGCTAGATGGCAGTTCCTTACCTCCCCTCGTAGTTGAGGGATAGATCTTGGTTTTTGGATCTCTCAAGTTCTTCATAGTTATAAGCAAATATAAATCCCAAGTGACTCAAAGAATAGAGCTATGCTCCCCGGCAACGGCGCCAGAAATTAGTCTTGATAACCCACAAGTATAGGGGATCGCAACAGCTTTCGAGGGTAGAGTATTCAACCCAAATTTATTGATTCGACACAAGGGGAGCAAAGAATATTCTCAAGTATTAGCAACTGAGTTGTTAATTCGACCACACCTGGAAACTTAGTATCTGCAGCAAAGTGTTTAGTAGCAAAGTAATATGATAGTGGTGGTAGCGGCAACAAAAGTAAAGACAACAAAAGTAATGTTTTTGGTATTTTGTACTGATTGTAACAGTAGCAGCGGGAAACTAAATAAGCGTAAACCAGTAGATGGAAAACTCGTAGGCACCAGATCAGTGATGGATAATTATGTCGGATGCGGTTCATCATGTATCAGTCATAACATAGGGTGACACAGAACTAGCTCTAATTCATCAATGTAATGTAGGCATGTATTCCGTATATAGTCATACGTGCTTATGGAAAAGAACTTGCATGAAATATTTTGTCCTACCCTCCCGTGGCAGCGGGGTCCTATTGGAAACTTAGGGATATTAAGGCCTCCTTTTAATAGAGAACCGGAACAAAGCATTAGCACATAGTGAATACATGAACTCCTCAAACTATGGTCATCACCGGGAGTGGTCCCGATTATTGTCACTTCGGGGTTGCCGGATCATAACACATAGTAGGTGACTATAGACTTGCAAGATAGGATCAAGAACTCACATATATTCATGAAAACATAATAGGTTCAGATCTGAAATAATGGCACTCGGGCCCTAGTGACAAGCATTAAGCATAGCAAAGTCATAGCAACATCAATCTCAGAACATAATGGATACTAGGGATCAAACCCTAACAAAACTAACTCGATTACATGATAAATCTCATCCAACCCATCACCGTCTAGCAAGCCTACGATGGAATTACTCATGCACGGCGGTGAGCATCATGAAATTGGTGATGGAGGATGGTTGATGATGACGACGGCGACGAATCCCCCTCTCCGGAGCCCCGAACGGACTCCAGACCAGCCCTCCCGAGAGGTTTTAGGGCTTGGTGGCGGCTCCGTATCATAAAACGTGATGATTTCTACTCTCTGATTTTTTCTCTCTGAAAGAAAATATATAGAGTTGGAGTTGGCGTCAGAGGGCATCCAGGGGGCCCACGAGGTAGGGGGCGCGCCCTAGGGGGGGCGCCCCCGCCCTCATGAGAAGGGTGTGGGCCCCCTGGTCTTCATCTTTGGCGAGGATTTTTTATTACTTTTTCTAAGATGTTTCGTGGAGTTTCAGGTCATTCCGAGAATATTTGTTTTCTGCACATAAAACAACAGCATGGCAATTCTGCTGAAAACAGCGTCAGTCCGGGTTAGTTCCATTCAAATCATACAAGTTATAGTCCAAAACAAGGGCAAAAGTGTTTGGAAAAGTAGATACGACGATGACGTATCAGATTCCATTATTCTCAACCAGGAATCTTTTAAGTTTTCTCCTAACCTTTGTTTAAAGTGAAAGATTTCGAACTCAGGGGTCAACGGAGAAGATAAGGGACTAGCCATAACGACAAGCAAGCAAACTAACACACAAGCAAACAAAAAGCAAGCGGACAAAAAGAGGCAAATAGAGAGGGAGGATAAAACGACAAGGGTGAATTGGGCGGGGGGAGAGGAAAACGAGAGGCAAATGGCAAATAATGTAATGCAGGAGATAAAGATATGTGATGGGTACTTGGTATGTTGACTTTTGCGTAGGCCTCCCCAGCAACAGCAAGCGAAATCCTTCTTGCTACCTCTTTTAGCATTGCGTTGGTTTCCCCGAAGAGGAATGGATGATGCAGCAAAGTAGCGTAAGTATTTCCCATAGTTTTTGAGAACCAAGGTATCAATCCAGTAGGAGGCTACGCGCAAGTCCCTCATACCTGCACAAAACAAATAAATCCTCGCAACCAACACAAATAGGGGTTGTCAATCCCTATAGGGCCACTTACGAGAGTGAGATCTGATAGATATGACAAGACAATATTTTTGGTATTTTTATGATAAAGATGCAAAGTAAAATAAAAGCAAAGTAAATAACTAAGTAGTAGGAGATTGATATGATAAAGATAGACCCGGGGGCCATAGGTTTCACTAGTGGCTTCTCTCGAGAGCATAAGTATTCTACGGTGGGTGAACAAATTACTGTTGAGCAATTGACAGAATTGAGCATAGTTATGAGAATATCTAGGTATGATCATGTATATAGGCATCATGTCCGAGACAAGTAGACCGACTCCTGCTTGCATCTACTACTATTACTCCACTCATCGACTGCTATCCAGCATGCATCTAGAGTATTAAGTTAAAAATAGAGTAACGCCTTAAGCAAGATGACATGATGTAGAGGGATAGACTCATGCCATATGAAGAAAACCCCATCTTGTTATCCTCGATGGCAACAATACAATACGTGCCTTGCTGCCCTTACTATTCACCGGGAAAGGACACCGCAAGATTGAACCCAAAGCTAAGCACTTCTCCCATTGCAAGAAAGATCAATCTAGTAGGCCAAACCAAACTGATAATTCGAAGAGACTTGCAAAGATAACCAATCATACATACAAGAATTCAGAGAAGATTCAAATATTATTCATAGATAGACTTGATCATAAACCCACAATTCATTGGTCTCAACAAACACACCGCAAAAAGAAGATTACATCGAATAGATCTCCACAAGAGAGGGGAGAACATTGTATTGAGATCCATAAAGAGAGAAGAAGACATCTAGCTACTAACTATGGACCCGTAGGTCTGAAGTAAACTACTCACACTTCATCGGAGAGGCTATGGTGTTGATGTAGAAGCCTTTCGTGATCGATGCCCCCTCCGGCGAGCTCCGGAACAGCCCCAAGATGGGATCTCGTGGATACAGAAAGTTATGGCGTGGGAATTAGGGTTTTGGCTCCGTATCTGATCGTTTGGGGGTACGTAGGTATATATAGGGGGAAGAGTACGTCGGTGGAGCAACAGGGGCCCCAAGGTGGAGGGCGCCTGGGGGGGGGGGGGGGGGTAGGCGCGCCCCCTACCTCGTGGGCTCATGTTACGTGGCTTGACGTAGGGTCCAAGTCTCCTGAGTTGTATTCGGTGAGAAAATCACGTTCCCGAAGGTTTCATTCCGTTTGGACTCTGTTTGATATTCCTTTTCTTTGAAACCCTAAAACAAGCAAAAAACAGCAATTCTGGGCTGGGCCTTCGGTTAATAGGTTAGTCCCAAAAAATAATATAAAAGTGGATAATAAAGCCCAATAATGTCCAAAACAGTAGATAATATAACATGGAGCAATCAAAAATTATAGATACGTTGGAGACGTATCACCGGTCGGCCACCCCTCAAGTTGCGGCAATCGAGCCCGAGGAATCTCTCTACGGGTTGTTCAACCTGTTGACTGGCTCCGTCGAGACCCTGTCCGAGTGTGATAGCAGCGACCCTGCGATAGAAGTCCTGATGGTCGACACGCCACGCAGCCCGCCTGGTTTTCGCCACAACGATGGCGGTGATGGTGGCGGCGATCCGTCGCGTGTTTATGAGGAATATCGTCCTCAAGCCCTCACTTCATAGCAGAGGGAGGAGCTGCATCGTTGCAACACGGAGGCTCTCCACACTCCCATCATCGGGGAAACCTCTGAGGCTCGGGCCTTGGAGGATGCGCGCCTAGTAACGTTGGCTAAGCGCGTGCGACTGGCGAACCTTCAACATTCACTCGACGACTGATTACAGAATCCAGTCGATGACAGAGGCAATTGTTTCCACCCAAACATCAGGTATACCGAACTCCAATTCAGAATCTTACTGCTGCGGCCCGCATAGCAGAGTCAATCTAGCCGTCCCAATCAAAGGTTGGAAGGGGTTTGATGCAGATTTGAGTGCTGCTCTGAACAGCAGGAGAACAGAACACAACAGTTTCCCAGTCGCGCAACAGGATCCATAGCAGATCTGTGGTAGCGGACACTGCCGAGTCGGACCACAACCCAAGATCACCTCTGCAGCGTGAGGGCCGAGGGCACCGTCAAGAGCAGTATACGGGTCGGAACCACGAGCAATATGATCATCGGTTCGACTGTGAGGACCACCGTCGAGTGCCCACGCCCCCTCCGAGGGGCGGATCATATGCACCTTGGCGACCCGATGACATGCGTCTGTATGGTGATGAGTGAAGACATCCAGTTGACCCCAGAGAACCTAGATTTGATGCAAGGTCAATTTTAGTACAAGGTTTGGTCGACCGGAACAGAGCTCACAGAGAAGGACATGACAGAGATCGACCAACGAGCAGTCGAGTGCACGTATCAGGACCTGAGTGTTTCAGCAGTGCCATCAAGGCCTCAAAAATCCCTCCCAACTTCAGGTTGGCGACTGGGGTAAGTAAGTTTACTGGTGAATCCAAACCTGACACTTGGCTAGAGGATTACCGAGTGGCTGTACAGATTGGTGGCGGTAATGATGAGGTAGCCATGAAACATCTTCCTTTGATGTTGGAAGGGTCAGCCAGAGCTTTGTTGAATCAATTGGCTCCTAGCAGCATATTCAGTTGAGAAGAATTGGCCCGAGTGTTTGTTAGGACGTTTGAGGGCACTTGCAAGCGGCCTGCAGGGCTGACAGAATTGCAAAATTGTGTTCAGAAACTGAATGAGACTTTAAGGGATTACATCCAGAGGTGGACCACTTTGCATCACATAGTGGAAAACATGTCACCACACCAAGCAGTTTGCGCCTTCAAGGAGGGTGTTCGGTACCGAGAGCTTAACCTGAAATTTGGTCGGACAGGAGATATGACTCTGACCCGAATGATGGAAATAGCAATTCGGTACGCTAACGGCAAAGAAGAAGACTGACTCCGCAGTGGCAAGAACAAACCTGTCACCCAAGATGCCAGAGGTAGTAATTCCAATCGGAAACAGAAGTGCAAGGCCGAACCTGCCGCTCCTGGTGAAGCCGCATCAGTGACTCAGGGAAAATTCAAGGGAAAACCTAAAGGACCATGGGTCCCCAAAAAGGTGAAGGACTCAGTAGGAAATGATGTGTTAGATTTGCCGTGTCATATACACACCAAGGTGGATGAAGAGGGAAACCTGATTTATTCCAAGCATACCACTCGACAGTGTCGAATCCTTATCCAGCAATTCCGAGAGGGCCAGCCCAATGAGAAAGAGAAGGAATCTGATAAGGATGAAGACAAAGAGGAGGATGATGGTTTCCCCAATATCAATGACACTTTGATGATTTTTGTTGACGTTGAAAGCAAAAGCCGACTGAAAGTCATTAATAGAGAAGTAAACATGGTTGCCCCGGCAACGCCAACATATTTTAAGTGGTCTAAGACTCCCATTACATTCGACCAATCTGACCATCTGGCACGTGTTGCTACCCCATGGCGGCAAGCGTTGGTGGTTGACCCAGTCGTTGGGGGCACTCGATTGACCAAGGTCCTGATGGATGGTGGCAGTGGCTTGAACATTTTGTATGCTGAGACTCTCCGAGAGATGGGCATCCCGATGTCCAAGCTCAGTGAAAGCAATATGCGCTTCCACGGTGTCTCCCTGGGAAGAAAGCTGATTCACTCGGCCAGATCACTCTTGACGTGGTTTTCGGAGATTCGAAGAATTATCGCAAGGAAAAGTTGACATTTGAAGTTGTGGATTTTCACAGTGCTTATCATGCTATTCTGGGCAGGCCTGCATATGCCCACTTCATGGCTCGACCATGTTACGTATACCTGAAGCTGAAGATGCCTGGTCCCAAGGGTGTGATCACGATCATTGGTAATCGGCAGAGAGCGGAGGAGTGTTTTTAGAAGGGCTCAAAGATTGCCGATGAACAAATGGCAGCAGTGGAAATGCAAGAGTACCAGAAGAACGCAGATCCGAGTGATTTACTACGTGCCAAGAAGCCTGCTTCAGAATCTGCATTTCAGTCATCTGGTGAAACAAAGCAAGTTCATATTCATCCGACCGATCCTAATGCTGCTCCGACTCAAATCTCAACAACACTCGGCAGCAAATAGGAAGAAGTGCTCATCCAGTTCCTCTGTGAGAACTGGGACATCTTTGCATGTAAACCTTCTGACATGCCAGGTGTACCCAGGGGACTGGCTGAGCACTGTTTGTGAGTTGATCCGAAAGAAAAACCTGTCAAAGAGCATCTCCATCGGTCCGCCGTGGAGAAGAGGAAGGCAATTGGTGAGGAGGTGGCTCGGCTTCTGGCAGCTGAGTTCATCCGCGAGATATACCACTTTGAGTGGCTCGCCCATGTTGTCATGGTCCCCAAGAAAGAGGATTCACTTTGCATGTGCATCGACTTCAGGAATATCAATCTGGCCTGCCCAAAAGATCATTGTAACGCCCCGAGACTGACGCTTCAGATGCCTTCCGTGTTTTCCGAGTTTCATCGGGTGATTTCTTTTGCCTGTTGCATTCATCTTTGCATCTTGAGCTTTGCATCATGTCATCATGCCATTTCATTTTTTTAAACTCAACTAAATAAAATGCATAGATCTTTGATCTATTTAAATTGAGGGAACTCACATGGCGATTTCTCTATATAACATATCCTCCCAATATATTAGGGAGCTATAATAATTATTCTAACACACTTGCAAGATAATTCCATGTATTTTCTACTTCAAGTTTGGTCCCCAAACTTTGCCCATATTTTCTTTCATCGCTTTCCCGATCTCCACAAAAATTCCGAACATTTTTGGACTCTCCAAAGATGTTTTCCTAATTAAAACTTATTTGAATCACATTCTAATGTGTTCGAATGCAGTCCTTCCAAGCGGTGCCAAATGTATTTTTCTTGGATCAAGCTCCTTTTTATGAGTCTAAGAAAATTGGCGCCCTGCTCAAATTCTTCTCCTATCTTTCTCTACATTTCTTACTTCTCTGTTTATTTGTTAATCAGGGAAAATAGACTTAGGGAGAGAGAGATTCCAGCATAGCCCAACTCCTCCGTTTTTTCCATCTCCACCAAAAGGCCCAAGCCCCTGCCATTTGCCTCCCCACTGGGCCAGCCTCTAAGGCCCAGCCTGCACCCCTTCTAACCCTAGGCAACCCCTCCTCTCACCCGCTCCCTCTCATCCTCCTGCTACCATCGCCACCCACACACACCAGGAGGAGTCCCGCTCGGTCCCCTCGTCCTCCTCCCACAACCGTGCCCGAACCTCCATGGCATCGCTGCCCTGCTGACTCCGGCGAGGACGTGCCTCCCCTCCAGCCGCGAGACCCTCTCCGTCGCGCCGTCCCTACCTCCCAGAGCCGTCGCCCTACCCTGCCAGGGACCTCGTCGTGGCTGCCCACGAGGCTCCCGCCGCCGGCGCCTGTTCCCGACCGGATCCGCCACCGGCGACTTCGTTCCTCCGTTCCGTCTCTCCTACTGCTTCGTCCCCACGCCACCCGGTGACCCCGTCACCACTCCGACCGGCGAGTCCAGGCCGCCGAGCTCTCCTCTTGCTGCTGCTCAAGCCCCTCCTCTGCCATGGCCTTCCTCCTCCCGTGCCTGCAGCGACACTGCCCTGCTGCAGCTGCTCTTCCTGCACACCGCCTTCCTCGCTGAGCCCCATGGCGTGGCCCTTCTCCGGCAACTAGCGCCCCTCCATGGACGACCACCACCACCGTTGCAACACCAATAGCATCACGAGCACAACCCTGCGGCTTTTAGATGTAATTGGTTCGTTTTGGCCTTTGGGTCACCGTTGTCGTTTTGTTGCAAGTACCTCGACGATCGCTGGTTTCGAAGACCACAAGCACCACTACATCGACGTGTCATCGCAAAACTGATGGTGACCTCAAAGCGTTTGGAATTGTTAAGTTCGACCCCATCATCGAGTACCCCTACAACAAGTGTACCTCTACCGCCGTCTTCGGAACTGCTAAGAACGTCAAGTACCCCATCGAGTTGACGAGACCGGTAAGTCCGAAGACCTCAAGTACCACGACGATCGATGCATAGTACCACTACCTTTGTCGTGTTTATCTACAGTGGCCTAAGACCCGAGTACAACTACCGTGGCACGAAGAACCATGGGTCACAAGACACATGTACGACTTTCGCGAGTACCTCTACCGTCATCGTGTACCACCACTTCCACTACCATCGCCGTGGACCAAGTGTACAACTACTTCCGTCTACTTTCCGTCGAACTCGAACCGCTCCGGAAATGCATGCTTCAAAGGTATAACGTCGAGACGACCGCCGTGGACGAATGTTGTGTGATGTATGAGATGAACCCTGTGTTTGCACCATGCCCGTTTGTTTCGTGCACGTCCCTCGGTTGCCATGCCACCGACACATGGGACACCCGGTATCCGGGAGCACCCCACCATCCTTGCATGACACGGTTCCATCACATTTCCTTTTGCACCAGTATCTCCATGAGCTACCGGAACCGATATGTTGCCGTGTCATCATTTTCGGATTCGTTGCCATGGCACCCCTTTCGTTTCCGCCACGATGACAAATGCTTCATAAAATGCTTTTATCAACATTTTCATAAATATTTCATAAAACTTGCAAATTTCATCTGCATCATGTTAACAACATTTAAATGCTTAAAATTGTTTCTTGCTTTAAATTGCTAAATATTAATATGGGGATTTTCCGGAATGTTATTTGTTGTTCCGGCCTCATTTAAAATGCCTAAATGTGTATTTTACTTATGTTTCACTTCTTGCCATGATAACCAACATTTAGTATTGTTGAGTTCCTAACTGAGAGCGAACTAAATAAGTCATGTGGTGTTTCTCCAATATGCAACCCGTTGCATATTGAGCTCCACTTAATTTATAGTATTGTTTGTGCACTTTGCCATGCATATTTAAACCGGACATGCATCAGACTTGGTTGTGCATCATGCCATGCTTATGCTTGTTGGTTTACCATGTTGTTTGCTCCTTTCCGGTGTTGCTTCTCCTTGTTAGTTCCGGTAACGTTGCGTTTGTGAGGATCTGTTCGACTACATCCGTTTGTCTTCTTCATGGACTCGTTCTTCTTCCTTGCGGGATCTCAGGCAAGATGACCATACCCTCGAAATCACTTCTATCTTTGCTTGCTAGTTGTTCGCTCTATTGCTATGCCGCGATACCTACCACTTGCTATATCATGTCTCCCACATTGCCATGTCAAGCCTCTAACCCACCTTTCCCAGCAAACCGTTGTTTGGCTATGTTACCACTTTGCTCAGCCCCTCTTATAGTGTTGCTAGTTGCAGTTGGAGATGAAGTTTGTTCCATGTTGGAACATGGATACAGTTGGGATATCATTATTATATCTTGTTTACTTTAATGCATCTATATACTTGGTAAAGGGTGGAAGGCTCGGCCTTATGCTGGTGTTTTGTTCCACTCTTGCCGCCCTAGTTTCCGTCATACCGGTGTTATGTTCCTTGATTTTGCGTTCCATACGCGGTTGGGTGTTATGGGAACCCCTTGACAGTTCGCCTTGAATAAAACTCCTCCAGCAAGGCCCAACCTTGCTTTTACCATTTGCCACCTAAGCCTTTTTCCCTTGGGTTCCACGGACTCAAGGGTCATCTTTATTTTAAACCCTCGGGCCAGTGCTCCTCTGAGTGTTGGTCCAAACTAGGCATTGTCCGGCGCCCCCTGGGCAACCGGGGTTTATGCAAACCCGACATCTTTCCCATCCGGTGTGCCCTGAGAACGAGATACGTGCGACTCCTATCGGGATTTGTCGGCACATCGGGTGGCTTTGCTGGTCTTGTTTTACCATTGTCGAAATGTTTTGTAACCGGGATTCCGAGTCTAATCAGGTCTTCCTGGGAGAAGGAATATCCTTCGTTGACCGTGAGAGCTTGTGATGGGCTAAGTTGGGACACCCCTGCAGGGTTTTGAACTTCCGAAAGCCGTGCCCGCGGTTATGGGCAGATGGGAATTTGTTAATGTCCGGTTGTAGAAAACTTGACACTTAACTTAATTAAAATGAATCAACCGCGTGTATAGCCGTGATGGTCTCTTCTCGGCGGAGTCCGGGAAGTGAACACGGTTTTGGAGTTATGTTTGAGCGTAAGTAGTTTCAAGATCACTTCTTGATCGGTTCTAGCTTCTCAACCGTTGTGTTGCTTCTCTTCTCTCTCTTGTTTGCGTATGTTAGCCACCATATATGCTTAGTGCTTGCTGCAGCTCCATCTCACTACCCCTTTCCTACCCATAAGCTTAAATAGTCTTGATCTCGCGGGTGTGAGATTGCTAAGTCCTCGTGACTCATAGATACTTCCAAACAGTTGCAGGTGCCGATGATACCAGTGCAGGTGACGCGACCCAGCTCAAGTGGAAGCTTGATGAAGACCTTGGTCGTTGTTTTGTGTCTTTTCCATTTGATCAGTAGTGGAGCCCTGTTGGGACGATCGGGGATCTAGCATTTGGGGTTGTCTTCTTTTATTTTGGTTCCGTAGTCGGACCTTGATTGTATTCTGGATGATGTATGTTTAACTTGTATTTGTGTGAAGTGGCGATTGTAAGCCAACTCTTTATCCCTTTCTTATTCAGTACATGGAATGTGTAAAGATTACCCCTCTTGCGACATGGCTACCATGCGGCTATGCCTCTAAGTCGTGCCCCGACACGTGGGAGATATAGCCGCATTGTGGGTGTTACAAGTTGGTAATCAGAGCCATCCCTGACTTAGGAGCCCCCCTGCTTGATCGAATCGCTGACGTTGTTGAGTCTAGAACAAAATGTTTTGAGTCTTAGGATTATATATATTGGAGAGTAGGATTCTTTTTACTCCTCAGCCCCTTCGTCGCTCTGGTGAGGCCTCCTAACGTAGAGTTTTGACTCTTCTCTCCTCAAATTTCACGATTTTTTTAGGATCACGCGGGTATCTTGGAATCGTTCCGATGGTTTTGTGACGAGAACATTGTTCTTGGTGCCTCCTGACATTTAGGGGTTGTGGCAGTGTCCCGGGGAGTTGAGCTCCGAGGTGTTGTCGTCACAATTTTATCGTTGTAGTTTTGGAATACCTGAGTTCACCGACATCAAAAATCTCTTTCATGCAGTTGTTGGCGAGATAACCTCGACGCCACCCAGTACTGGGGCGGGAGTTCGGGAGTATTGCCATAACTCATATAATGGATGCTTTTCGAAGGTTGAGGTAAATGATTTCCGAAGGTTTCTTGATTATGTGTTGAAGGATGGATACAACTGGATGTAGGATTTGTTAGTTTTGGGTGAGATATTGTGCTTCCCCTGTATCCCCAACACCTGATTGCATAACCAGAAAATTTCGGGAGTTTATAAGTGGGAATTCAAGTATCTCGTAGGATATCTTTCCAACAGACACATGATAAGATATGAGATCTATCATATGTTTGTTTCCGGCTTATTTTGCAAGCCAATCCTTTGTTTTTTTTCAGTTGTGGTATTCGAGTTGCTTCGAAGTCAAGTGTTGGTTCCATGCCTTCCCTAAGTGGTGTTCTCATATTCCTATGTGAATACAAATACTTTTTGATCATCGAGGCTATCATGTCAATTCTTTCCAACCGGTGTGATTCTCTTCAAGATGATCAAATCATTTTTCCCATTCGCAAGATCCAATCTCAGTTTTTCCTCAACGGTGTTTGTTTCATCCATCTCCAAGTTTCCTTTGTTTTCCCGCCCTCCCACCCTTTTTCTTCAAGGACTTAGATTTCTTAATCAAGTATCCATCTTATTGATGGGAGGCCTCTCCATTCTTTTCCGTCAATGTTCTTATCCGGTGATTCTCAGGAAGATACTAACAGAGCTTCAAGTTCATCATTCTCCGTTCTCTTTCTTCTCCGGTGGATTCAAGTCAATCCTTGTCGATCATATCCTTTCCTTGTTTCAAATTTTTCTCATGCCAGTGCACCTCTTAATCATTCACTTCTAGCTATTCATTTGTTCTGTAGTGCTAAAGATATCTCGAAGATTCGTGTTTCCAGTCTGCATTTGTTCAACCTATTCCAAGGTTGTTATCTCATTCAAGCCATTTAATTCAACTGGTTCAATCTCTCTTCAAAATCATTCCAACGGTGTTTCCCTTGAGTGGGCCCTAACCCACAGGTCTTTTTCCAGGATCTTACCTGACTCTTCTAATTTATCTGGAGCGATTCCCAAATTCTTTTCAAAAGTTGACGTAAGAATGAATTTTTCATCAGTCATGTGCCTTCTCCAAGATCGCATTCAAATTCTTGTCCTCGTTGGCCCAATCTTTCTATTCTTCATTGTTCCGGAGCATCTCAATAATTCATGGTGGTGTTTCTTGCCATCATTCTCAACATTTGAAGATCGAAGAAGAGTTTCTCTTCAATCTTATCCGTTCTCTCAAAGATTCATGGTTCTAACTTATGCCATCCTCTCATAATTGTTTTCAATTGTGAGAATTCTTTTCAACCATCCGAAGCAATTCAGGAGTCTTTTCAGTTTCATTCTCTGGAGCCCATCATCTCAGATTTATTCATTCTTAGCTTTTAGCTATTGTTCTCCAAATCTTACCGGTGCATCATTCAAATATTCTCTAATCAGTTCATGATCTATTCGTTCTCATGTATCAAATTCCCTCAAGTATCTTCATTCGTTCTCTAATTCTTCCCGGTGTTTCTTTATCTTTTCTTCATTCATTTTCAATTCTTACGGTGGTTCGTTCAAGAGTTCTCTTCCTTGGTTATCATATCAATTCATTCATTGTTTCAATCCTACCGGTGGTTGGTTGAAGACCTTCTCAAGTTATCGATATCTCTCTCTTAATCCTTTCTACCGGAATAAGTTGTATGCTATCCGTTGCTTGTCATCAATTTAACTGATGAAGGATAAGCATAATGTAATTCTTATTCTTGTTTCATCCAAGTTATTAATTCCTTATTCCGGAGGTTCATCAAAATTCTTCATTTCATTTGTTTATCTTTCTTTTTCGGAGTTCCAAGTTTTTCCGCATTATCTCGTCGCAAAGCTCCATCTAAATCATCGCAAGGTTTCACCTTGTGTTTTCAACTTCTCTTTCCTTTCGTTTGATCATCCTTTTGTTACCGGAATTCTTCTTGGAGGCTCTACATGGTGGTTCATCAAGGATTCTTTTCATTCTTCATTTGGTCTGCAAGATTTCTCTCAAAGCTATGATCCGCCAAGCCATACTTCAAGTATTCTTCATCTTGCATTCCAAAGTGCAATTCTTTCTACCTTATCTTTTGAGATGGCGTTATGTCATTCTTGACAATTTCCTTTCATGTTTCATGATTCGCAAGTTGTTAAGAATGATATATTTTAAACCCATCTTTTTCTCTTCGTCCAGGAGATCCTTTGCTACTCATCAATCTCTTCATTGGAGTTATCTTGTGTCATGTTTCACCTAAAGCATTCCCTAAGGAATGTTGCTATTACGGTGCTTACCAATGATCCAATTTTTCTCCTATCCTCTTGGTGAGAGAAGTTTTTCATCGCCTTGGTGCTCTCACTCAAATCAATGGCTTCCTTTAGTGGCGGTTTGTCACCTCATAGTTTTGAGAAGCTTTCCATAATCCCACTACAAGCTTATTCGTTTCGTTTTTAGTTCTCCAACAACTCCGTTATAACCTTCTTGGAAGGGTGTTTTCCAAGCTCATTTGTGGCAGAAGTTGTCTTTTTCTTCTCAATTCTTTTCTTTCCTTTCCTTTCCAACGGTCTAACTTCTATCTTTTGTTCTAGAGGCATTGTGATGTTGCACGCTTTGACCCATCATCCCATTTTTGGCACAGACCATGTCCTTTCCTTTGCTTATCCATTCAACCGGAGTGTTGTGCCCTCTTTTCAAGTTCTTCCCATTCTGTCAAGTTTTGCCTCCCTTCTCAACCGAAGTGCTGTCTGAAATCTTTCTTACCCCCTTGTGCCATTCTTTCAATAGTTCTGGAGGCAGTGTGTCGTAATTGATCTTTATCGTTCCTTGTACATCTCATTTCAACCGAAGTGCTTTCATGTACTTCTTGTCCACTGTAACCTTTTCTTATGTCTTTCAACCTACAAGGTTCTAGTAAGGTTTCTTGTTCCTCTTTTCTAACGGAGTGTTTTCAACTTTGTTCATGGGAGAAGGAATATCCTTCGTTGACCGTGAGTGCTTGTGATGGGCTAAGTTGGGACACCCCTGCAGGGTTTTGAACTTTTGAAAGCCGTGCCCGTGGTTATGGGCAGATGGGAATTTGTTATTGTCCGGTTGTAGAAAACTTGACACCTAACTTAATTAAAATGAATCAACCGCATGTGTAGCCGTGATGGTATCTTCTCGGCGGAGTCCGGGAAGTGAACACGGTTTTGGAGTTATGTTTGAGCGTAAGTAGTTTCAGGATCACTTCTTGATCGCTTCGAGCTTCTCGACCGTTGCGTTGCTTCTCTTCTCGCTCTTATTTGCGTATGTTAGCCACCATATATGCTTAGTGCTTGCTGCAGCTCCACCTCACTACCCTTTCCTACCCATAAGCTTAAATAGTCTTGGTCTCGTGGGTGTGAGATTGCTGAGTTCTCGTCACTCACAGATACTTCCAAACAGTTGCAGGTGCCGATGATACCAGTGCAGGTGACGCGACCCAGCTCAAGTGGAAGCTTGATGAAGATCTTGGTCGTTGTTTTGTGTCTTCTCCGTTTGATCAGTAGTGGAGCCCAGTTGGGACGATCGGGGATCTAGCATTTGGGGTTGTCTTCTTTTATTTTGGTTCCATAGTCGGACCTTGATTGTATTCTGGATGATGTATGTTTAACTTGTATTTGTGTGAAGTGGCAATTGTAAGCCAACTCTTTATCCCTTTCTTATTCAGTACATGGGATGTGTAAAGATTACCCCTCTTGCGACATGCCTACCATGCGGCTATGCCTCTAAGTCGTGCCCCGACACGTGGGAGATATAGCCGCATTGTGGGTGTTACAATCATTTCCCTCTGCCCCGCATCGATCAAATTGTTGACTCGACTGCGGGATGCGAGCGTTTGTCCTTTTTGGACGCTTATTCCGGGTACCATCAGATCCGACTGTATTGTCCTGATGAAATAAAAACAGCCTTTATCACCCCATTTGGGTGCTTTTGCTATGTTACCATGCCCTTTGGTCTCAAGAATGCCGGTGCCACATTCATGCGCATGATTTAGAAGTGCCTACTCACCCAAATCAGTCGGAATGTGGAAGAACACATGGATGGCATCGTGGTCAAGTCACGTAAAGGTTTCGACCTACTGACTGACCTCGCTGAAACCTTTGCCAATCTGAGAAGGTATGATATCAATCTTAATCCATCAAAGTGCACATTCGGAGTCCCGGGAGGAAAGTTACTCGGGTTTCTCGTTTCTGAACAAGGGATCGGTGCAAACCCAGAAAAAGTTGGTGCAGTCCTTTGAATGAAATGCCATGTGCGTGTGCATGATGTCCAGAAGCTTACTGGTTGCCTGGCCGCATTGAGTCGATCCATTTCTCGTCTTGGTGAAAAGACATTGCCTCTTTACTGATTGATGAAGAAATCTGACAAGTTCGAGTGGACTCCTGAAGCTGACCAGCGTTTGCAGAGCTCAAAACCCTGCTTTCCACCCAGTCGGTGTTTGCTGCTCCAATCAGCAAAGAGCCTTTACTGCTTTATATCGCAGCCACTCGACAAGTTGTCAGTACGGTGCTCACAGTCGAGCACGAAGAAGAAGGCAAAGCCTACAAAGTTTAACACCCAGTGTATTATATTTCTGAAGTCTTAACTCCGTCCAACCAGAGATATCCTCATTATCAGAAGTTGGTTTATGGAATTTATTTGACGACAAAGAAAGTTGCACATTACTTATCAGATCACTCGGTTTCAGTTGTCAGTGATGCTCCATTATCAGAAATTCTGAACAACAGAGATGCAACTGGTCAAGTGGCGAAGTGGGCGATTGAACTCCTTCCGTTAGATATCAAGTTTGAGGCAAAGAAAGCAATCAAGTCCCAAGCAATAGCAGATTTCCTCGCCGAGTGGAGTGAGCAGCAGCAACCGACTCAGGTTCACTCAGAACATTGAACTATGTCCTTTGATGGGTCCAAGTGCTGAATGGTTCTGGTGCTGGTGTACTCCTGGTATCCCCACGAGGTGACAAGCTTAGTTATGTTCTCTAGATTCACTTTGATTCCTCCAACAATGAGGCTGAATATGAGGCACTTATGTATGGGTTGCGTATGGCCATTTCACTCGGCGCCCGTCGCCTAATGGTTTACGGCGACTTAGATTTGGTGGTCAATCAATTGATGAAGGAATGGGATATCAGGAGCCAAGCTATGACTGGCTAATGCAATGCAGTGAGGAGGTTGGAAAAGAAGTTTGAGGGGTTAGAGCTCCACCACATACCCCGAGTCAAGAATCAAGCAGCTGATGATCTAGCAAAGATAGGCTCCAAGCGCGAGCCTATTCCCAACAATGTGTTTTTGGAGCATCTCCGCACTCCGTCAGTTCAAGAGGATCCTTTCTCAGAAGAGCCCCCACAATCAAAAAGTTCCACGGACTCGACTGAAGTTGAAATCCCAGCCGTGGTCGACCTGATCATGGAGGTTTTGGTCATCACCCCTGATTGGACGGTGCCATATGTTGCATACATACTCAGAAAAGAGCTCCCAGAAGATGAGGATGAGGCCCGTTAGATCGTCCGTCGATCCAAAGCCTTCACCGTGATAGGTGGACGACTGTACAGAGAGAGTGTGACTGAAGTTGCTCAACGATGCATTACACCATAAAAAGGTTGAATGATTCTCAATGATATCCACTCGGGGACCCATGGTCACCATGCGTCCTCTCGGACAATCGTGGTCAAAGCATACCGAGCAGGTTTTTACTGGCTACACGCAAATGAAATGGCAAAGGAAATAGTCAACAAGTGCGAGGGCTGTCAGTTTTACTCCAACATGTCCCACAAACCTGCTTCAGCCTTGAAGAACATTCCACTCGTCTGGCCATTTGCTGTTTGGGGATTGGATATGGTTGGACCCCTGAGGACCGGCGGAAGTGGTTTCACTCATTTGCTTGTTGCAGTCGACAAGTTCACTAAATGGATCGAAGCCAAGCCTATCAAGAGTCTCGATTCAAGCACTGCCATCAGTTTCATCAGAGAGCTGACGTTCAGATATGGAGTCCCTCACAGTATTATCATGGATAATGGCCCCAACTTTGATTCTGATGAGTTCAGGACATTCTGCGCCTCCCAAGGAACTCGGGTCGACTACGCGTCTGTCGCGCATCCACAGTCGAATGGGCAGGTAGAGAGAGCAAATGGTTTGATCCTCCAAGGGCTGAAACCCGGTTGATGCGTGACCTCAAGCATGCAGCAGGCGCTTGGGTAGATGAGTTGCCTTCCATGCTTTGGGGGTTGAGAACGACGCCAAATCGGTCGACTGGTGGGACTCCCTTCTTCATGGTCTATGGGGCTGAAGCCATGCTGCCAAGCGATTTCCTTCACAACGCGCCCCGAGTGGAACTTTTCTCAGAGGCTGAAGCAGAGAAGGCATGGCAAGATGCCGTTGACCTCCTGGAAGAAGAGCGAGAGATGGCCTTGATTCGATCGACCATTTATCAGCAAGACCTCCATCGATTCCATGCCAGAAATGTGAGAGGTCGGGCATTTCAGGAAGGAGACCTGGTGCTCCGAGTGGATCAGTAATGGCCTCACAAGCTGGCTCCTTCTTGGGAAGGTCCCTTCATCATCACCAAGGTGCTCCACAACGGAGCATATCACCTTCACAATGTGGAACACAAGAAAGATGAGCCACGCGCTTGGAACGCGGATCTGCTCCGCCATTTTAACACTTAGGCACTTGGGTTGACGAGTTGTAATAAGAATCGTTCAGTTTGCTTATCAAAGACAAAATATTTGTAGTGCCTTAATACTTGTTATCCTATCAAGTTACATGTTCAAATCCCCCAAGTGGGTGGCTTAGCCGCGAACCTGATTTGCCTAAGTTCCAAAAACTACTCCGAGTGGAGAGCAATCCTTCCACTCGGGGGCTTAGCTGCGAACCTGATTTGCCTAAGTTTCTAAAAATCCTACCGAGTGGAGAGCAATCCTTCCACTCGGAGGCTTAGCTGCGAACCTGATTTGCCTAAGTTTCTAAAAATCCTACTGAGTGGAGAGCAATCCTTCCACTCAGGGGCTTAGCTGCAATCCCGTACTTGCCTAAGTTTCTACAAATCCCATCGAGTGGAGAGCAATCCTTCCACTCGATGGAGCTATGCCACAAGTACAACGTCCGCTCCATCCCGATCCACAAGGATGATGAAGTGTAGGTCGTGTACAACACCTAGTGCTCTTATCCATGACCCACTCGACGGAGCTGCGGCACAAGTACAACGTTCACTCCA
Source organism: Triticum urartu (assembly GCF_003073215.2). Classification (NCBI taxonomy): domain Eukaryota; kingdom Viridiplantae; phylum Streptophyta; class Magnoliopsida; order Poales; family Poaceae; genus Triticum; species Triticum urartu. The sequence goes on from NC_053023.1 coordinate 439,440,342, forward strand.
TACCGATCCGCAAAGACGACGAAGTGCAGGTCGTGCACAACACCTAGTGTTCTTGTCCATGACCCACTCGACGGAGCTGTGCCATAAGTACAACGTCCGCTCCATCCTGATCCGCAAGGATGACGAAGTGCAGGTCATGCACAACACCAAGTGCCCTTGTCCATGACCCACTCGACAGATCTGCATCACAAAGTCAGTGACAATTCCGACTGAAGAATCAAGTTTCACTCGGAGTCAAGAGATTCAAAAGCAGCGAAGGTGAAGACAAACATATTCAAAGAAAAACAAAGTTCAGATAAATCTCGCAGGGTTCAGAACCGCAGATAAAAGTGCTTGGGCATCATGCCCGAAGGAGTTTTAACGGTTACAAAATCACTCGGCATTCCGAGGCAAATTTAATTAAGGCTTAAAGTTTGTTTACTCCTCTGGAGGAGGACTAGCTGGCTCGACGAACTCGTCCAGGTCAATTCCGTCCGTGATGCGAGTGGCTGCTTCAATGAGGGTCTCCATGAAGGACTAGAACTGGTAATGTTTGGTGTTGGCAACCTTGAGCGCTGCTAGCTTCTCTTCCTTGGCCTCTTTGCAGTGGACACGAACCAGACATAGAGCCACATCAGAACCACATCGGGCCGAGGACTTCTTCCATGCTTGCACTCGGCCGGGGATCTCATTGAGTCGAGTCATCAGAGACTCGAGGTCATTCTGGAACCTCTCCTTTGGCCAGAGTACCATGTTTACTCGGGAAACCACCACCTTCAGTCGGGCCAGATAATCCACGACGCTGGCAAGACGAGATTCCAGTCGGAGTACGTTCATGACGGCTTCATCATTAACAGGAGAGTTGATGGGGTCCAAGTTCGTTTCGATCCGCCCAGTCTCTTCTTTGAAGTTTTGGCAAAATTCTGCACAGCACAGCAAAATAATGAGTCGAAGAGCCGTCTGAAGAATCAACAACTGTCAAGAGAAACCAGTCAACCAGGAGAAAATACCTTCAAGCATGAGGAATAACTTCTTAGCGAGTCCCCCAGATAAGCCTCCAGCTCATTCCTCTTCCGAGAGAGATTTCAATCTGGTCGTTCAGGGTTACCTTGTACTTCTTCAGACGTGTCACTTCCTTGTTAGCTTCGGCAAGAGCAGTCTTCAGCTTGGCATTGTCTTCCTCTAACGTCCTGACTGAAGCTAACTTCTCGTCGGCAAGTGCTGTTTTCTCTTGGGCCTCTTTCTGTGCCGCTGCAAGATCAAGGTCCTTCTGTTCTAGAGCCCGCCTCATTTTCTCTAAAAAATAATAAACAACACTCGGTTCAGAAAGAAGAACTTAAAGATGACTCGGGAGACAGTCCAATCTCACAGTCGACAAGTTTTTTACCTTCCAAACCAGCTGTTTCATCCTTGGCCTTCTGCAAGTTCTGCTTGGCCAAGTCCAGGTCAAGATTGAGCTGGATCTGCTTCGTCTCGAATTCAGCAAATTGGGATATGAGCTCATAGGATTTCTGAAGTCAGTAAATAAGATATATCAGTTGGCAGAATCAAAGATTATTTGCTCCCGAGTGATGAAGTACAAATTCAGGATGTTATGACAAAAAGAGTTCTAAGACTACTGCAGAATCAAACATTCAACAGTAGTCTCGGGGACTACACCCAGTGGGTGCACTTGGCGTGCCCCGACTGGTTTGGTTCAGTACTCGACTTGATCAGTCCAGTCACCCAAAAAAAGAGAGAGAAAAGCAACAACAATATTGGATCTCAGACCACCGCCGACTGCCCGCACTCGACCGTGGTCTCGGGGACTACACCCAGTGGGTGCACTTGGCGTGCCCCCACTGGTTTAAGAGTTCACTCGACATGATCCATTCGAGACCGAGTGGATTTATTATCAACAAAGATCTAAGACCCCCGCCGAATCAAACATTCGACGACGGTCTCGGGGACTACACCCAGTGGGTGCACTTGGCGTGCCCCCATTGATTTGAAAGTTCACTCGACAGCAAGTAAAAGAATGCACACAGTGGGTGAACAGATGCACATGAAGTTTGAAAAAGTTTGAAAACGCTCATCCACGGACATATTACGAGCAAGAAAGCAACAGTTCTCAAGTATCAAGTTAGAAGATCAATTGGAAATCAACTAACCTGGACGTTGGCTTGGAGAGCTGCACTGGCGTCATAGGCGGCTTGGATGGTCTCACGCACCGTCTTCATCCGCTCCATCATCAGGCCTGCTTAGCATATAGCTTCTTTAGCAACGCTCGCCTGATCCTCCAGGACCTGATGGGTAACGAACAGCGGAGACGATGGAACAGTCGCAGCAATCTGAGGGTCTAAAGTATGGAGTTGAAAAGATGAAGCAAGATCTTGGGCAGTTGACACTGATGGACGTTCAGTCGACACAAGATCGGCAAAAGTGACACAGGCCCGATTGAGGTCTCCAGCCAGTTCGGGCACTGATGTCGTCTGAGCCGTCTTGCCGGTCCGTGCCTTCCTACCCGAGCTCCCGCTTCTCCTTCCCATAGGCCTCAGAGGCACATCTTCATCATTGTCTGGAAGTTCAATCACATGTTGCGGCGCTGCAAAATTTTCAACCATAATATATCAGTCGACCTGCAAATCAATTGATAAAGTGGAGGCAAGATGACAGAGTCACACCTGCTTTGGAGGTGACCGCATCTTCCATTTCTGCATCATCCTCATTCCTGTAAATATCCACAGAAGTCCCAGAAGTAGCAGCACTACAAGTTCCCGAACTCACTCGGTCAAGCAAGAAAGCGAGTCGACAGCTACTTAAGAAGTTCTTGAATAAAAGGAGAAAACAAAATAGTTACCCGGAGGCGATGGGAACATCAATATTGATCTTAGGCAGGGTTTTCCGAGGCTTAGGAGCCGCAATCTTAGGTTGCTTTGGTGCCTTCTCAGTCGGAACAGGGGAGGAAGTCCGAGTGCGCTTCGAGGTCTGCACGACTGCCTTGCCGCGGATGCTCGCGGGGTCATGGGTCTGCTTGGAACGCCTTTCAGTGCGGGGTGGAGAGTCGACCTCCTCGCCATCGCTTGATTCCTCACTCTCCTCCTCGTCCTCGTCATTGGATTTCCAGTTGCCACTTCCGTCCCCACTCGCTTCTCCCTCCTGGTCCTGCTCTCCATTGGGCATTGAGTACGTATCAGTGTAAATCTGCAAGGCAAAGAATAACATAGATATCAGTCGAACACGAAGATAGTTGCAAATCAGAATGAAGAAACACTCGACAGTAAAGGACAGACCTTTTCAGGTTCATGGCCAACGCAGAATGGTTGGACTCTTCTGGACCCTGGGGGTTATCTTTGTTTCCAGTAATTCCCTGCAATCACAGCTCCACCGTCTCTTCAATGACCTCCCACGGGTGGATCCGAGTGGTGTCCTCAATGCCTGAGTACATCCACATAGGATGATCGCGGGCTTGGAGTGGTTGGACGCGTTGACTGAGAAACACTTCCAGCAAGTCCATACCAGTCATGCCGTCTCGAACTAATTAGACTACTCGCTCCATCAGCATGTTCACCTCTTCTCTCTCTGCTAGAGTTACTTTCAAAGAAGTGGGCTGTTGGACTCGCTCCATGGAGAAGGTAGGGAGACCGGTCGACTGACCAGGAGTCGGTTGGTCCTTGCAGTAGAACTAGGTCGACTTCCACCCTCTAACTGACTCGGGAAGGATCACAGCTGGAAAAGCACTTCTGCTTCTCATCTAAATACCTAGACCTCCACACATCTGGATCACATGAGTCTTCTCATCATTCGGATTAGCTTTTTTCACAGACTGAGAGCGACGAGTGAAGATGTGTTTGAAGAGACCCCAATGCGGTCGACAGCCCAAGAAATGTTCACACATGGAAAGGAACACGGCAAGGTACGTGATGGTGTTGGGGGTAAAGTGATGAAGTTGGGCTCCAAAGAAGTTCAGAAAACCCCGGAAGAAAGGATGGGGGGGGGGCGCAGAGAGAAACCACAGTCAACGTGAGTCCCAAGGAGGACGCACTCACCCTCCTGCGGCTGCGGCTCGGTCTCGTCGCCAGGAAGCCTCCAAGATTCGTGGGCAATCAAGCCCCCTGCGTCCAGATCCTCCACATCCTCCAGCTGGATCGTGGAGCTAATCCAGTCGCCCTGGATCCAGTCGAGCGGTAGGCCGGACCTCGAGGAAGATCCCCCGACTCCTCTTCCTGCCCTTCGGCTTCCCCGCCACCATCGCCGTCGCCTTCTTGGCACGCTCCAGAGCCACCGTCTTGTCCTTCCCCATCGGCGCAGACTGCTCACGGGTGGTGTGGAGGTGTCGAGACTGGCGGAGGACAAGGTGAAGAAACAGAGGAAGGAGAAGGAGAATGGGATGCGTTGTGCAGACGCACCAGTCGCAGAGCTTTTTATGCGCCCGTTTCCGAGTGGCTGACATGCGGGCTCGAGAAATCCTGTCAAATCCTGCAACAGCCGCATGCTCGGTACATGGCGAAAAAGGTGGCACGGAGATCTAGGTGCCCCTGCCTAATCCGTCTCGATTACTGCGGCGCTCTCCATCCCACGCGCTTCCCCAAATTTCGAATCCCATGAGATCTGGGAATGGCAGCGCAATCAGTCACGCCAAAGATTTTGTTCTACTCCAACACTCGAAGCATTCCAGAATGAGTTCACTCGACAAATTCTGAATGGATCAAGGTGACTGAAAATAAAGTTGAAGTTCAAACATGGTTCGCCAACCCAAGCAAGATGCCCCCGAAGCATAAAAATTGGGTCGGAACCATCTCCAACCTCTTCTCCCCTCGGACCATGATCCATTTGGGGGCTAATGACGATGACATGTACCTAGGGTAGGGTAATAGGCCTTACCTAGACGCCCTTTCGAAGGACACTACCCAATGATCAACATCATTCAAAGCACAACAGTTTCCACCGACTAGAATCTCCTCAGAGTGCAACCCACTTGACCAACAATTCCACTCGGATAACCCAATTCCATTCGACCAGTATATCACCATTCGACCATACAAGAAACCACTCGGAATACAGAAGAACTAAAGTCACTCAAGATGGCAACAGTCAGGCATTCACTCCGTAGTGTTAATGATCATTTATATGTCTTCATTGCTGGTGCTACCAGTAATGCCTCACCTTTATGTACATTGAACTCCTTATAACGTGGGCTGGCTGGGGTCCTGGCGCACTCTATATAATTCACCCCCTCCACTGAGACAAGGGTTGGCACCCCCTGTAACTTCACGCATAATCTAGTCGGCCGCCTTAGGGCACCGAGACGTAGGGCTATTACTTCCTCCAAGAAGGGCCTGAACTCGTAAATCTTGCGTGCACAATGATAGCCCACAAGTATAGGGGATCGCAACAGTTTTCGAGGGTAGAGTATTCAACCCAAATTTATTGACTCGACACAAGGGGAGCCAAAGAATATTCTCAAGTATTAGCAGTTGAGTTGTCAATTGAACCAAACATGGAAACTTAATATCTGCAGCAAGGTATTTAGTAGCAAAGTAATATGATAGTAGTGGTAACGTAGCAAAAGTAATATTTTTGGTTTTATAGTGATTGTAATAGTAGCAACGAAAAAGTAAATAAGCAAAGAACAATATATGAAAAGCTCATAGGCATTGGATCGGTGATGGAGAATTATGTCGGATGCGATCGATCATGCAACAATTATAACATAGGGTGACACTGAACTAGCTCCAGTTCATCAATGTAATGTAGGCGTGTATTCTGAATATAGTCATACATGCTTATGGAAAAGAACTTGCATGACATCTTTTGTCCTACCCTCCTGTGGCAGCGGGGTCCTATTGGAAACTAAGGGATATTAAGGCCTCCTTTTAATAGAGTACCGGACCAAAGCATTAACACATAGTGAATATATGAACTCCTCAAACTACGGTCATCACCGATAATGGTCCCGATTATTGTCACTTCGGGGTTAACGGATCATAACACATAATAGGTGACTATAGACTTGCAAGATAGGATCAAGAACTCACATATATTCATGAAAACATAATAGGTTCAGATCTTAAATCATGGCACTCGGGCCCTAGTGACAAGCATTAAGCATAGCAAAGTCATAGCAACATCAATCTCAGAACATAGTGGATACTAGGGATCAAACCCTAACAAAACTAACTGGATTACATGATAAATCTCATCCAACCCATCACCGTCCAGCAAGCCTACGATGGAATTACTCACACACGGTGGTGAGCATCACGAAATTGGTGATGGAGGAAGGTTGATGATGATGATGATGATGGCGACGGATTCCCCTCTCCGGAGCGCCGAATGGACTCCAGATCATCCCTCCCGAGAGAGTTTAGGGCTTGGCGGTGGCTCCGTATCATAAAATGCGATGAATCCTTCTCCTCGAACATGAATATATGGACTTGGAGTTGAGGTCGGTGGAGCGTCAGGGGGCCCACGAGGCAGGGGGCCCCCTGACGTGGATTCTTCTTCCAGTATTTTTTATATATTCCAAAAATAATCTCCGTTGATTTTCAGGTCATCCCGAGAACTTTTATTTCTGCACAAAAATAACACCATGGCAATTCTGCTGAAAACAACGTCAGTCCGGGTTAGTTCCATTCAAATCATGCAAGTTATAGTCCAAAACAAGGGCAAAAGTGTTTGAAAAAGTAGACACGACGGAGACGTATCAACTCCCCCAAGCTTAAACCTTTGCTTGTCCTCAAGCAATTCAGTTGGCAAACTGAAAGTGATAAAGAAAAACTTTTACAAACTCTGTTTGCTCTTGTTGTTGTAAATATGTAAAGCCAGCATTCAAGTTTTCAGCAAAGATTAAGAACTAACCATATTCACGATAACATTTAGGTCTCATGTTTACTCATATCAATGGCATAATCAACTAGCTAGCAATAATAGTAAATCTCGGATGACAACACTTTCTCAAAACAATCATAATATGATATAACAAGATGGTATCTCGCTAGCCCTTTTTGAGACCGCAAAACATAAATGCAGAGCACCTCTGAAGATCAAGGACTGACTAAACATTGTAATTCATGGTAAAAGAGATCCAGTCATAGTCATACTCAATGTAAACTAATAGTAATGCATGCAAATGATAGCGGTGCTCTCCAACTGGTGCTTTTTAATAAGAGGGTGATGACTCAACATAAAAGTAAATGGATAGGCCCTTCCGCAGAGGGAAGCAGGGATTTGTAGAGGTGCCAGAGCTTGGTTTTGAAATAGAGATGAATAATATTTTGAGCGGTATACTTTCACTGTCAACATAACAACCGAGAGATCTCGATATCTTCCATGCTACACACATTGTAGGCGGTTCCCAAGCAGAATGGTAAAGTTTATACTCCCCCACCACCAACAAGCATCAATCCATGGCTTGCCCAAAACAACGGGTGCCTCCAACTAACAACAATCCTGGAGGAGTTTTGTTTGCAATTATTTTGATTTGATTTGAGCATGGGACTGGGCATCCCGGTGACCAGCCATTTTCTCATGAATGAGGAGCGGAGTCCACTCCTCTTGAGAATAACCCGCCTAGCATGGAGGATACAAACAGCCCTAGTTGATACATGAGCTATTCGAGCATACAAAACAAAATGTTTATTTGAAGGTTTAGAGTTTGGCACATGCAAATTTACTTGGAACGACAAGTAGATACTATATATAGGTAGGTATGGTGGACTCATATGGAATAACTATGGGGTTTATGGAATTTTATGCACAAGCAGTACTCCCTCTTAGTACAAGTGAAGGCTAGAAAGAGACTGGGAAGCGACCAGCTAGAGAGCGACAATAGTCATGAACATGCATTAAAATTAATCAACACCGAATGCAAGCATGAGTAGGATATAATCTACCATGAACATAAATATCGTAGAGGCTATGTTGATTTTGTTTCAACTACATGCGTGAACATGTGCCAACTCAAGCCACTCGAATCGTTCAAACGAGGATACCACCCCATCATAACACATCACAACCATTTTAATAGCATGTTGGCACGCAAGGTAAACCATTATAAACTCCTAGCTAATTAAGCATGGCATAAGCAACTATAATCTCTAATTGTCATTGCAAACATGTTTCATTCATAATAGGCTGAATCAGGAACGATGAACTAATCATATTTACAAAAACAAGAGAGGTCGAGTTCATACCAGCTTTTCTCATCTCAATCAGTTCATCATATATCGTCATTATTGCCCTTCACTTGCACAACCGAATAGTGTGGAAAATAATAATAGTGCACGTGCATTGGACTAAGCTGGAATCTGCAGGCATTCAATTCAAGAGAGAAGACAAGGTAATATGGGCTCCTCGTTAGATCAACAATAATGCATATGAGAGCCACTTAACATTTTCATTATGGTCTTCTCCTCTCGACCCCCAAAGGAAAGAAATAAACTATTTACACGGGAAAGCTCCCAACAAGCAAAAGAAGAACGAGAAATCATTTTGGGTTTTCTTTTAATTACTACTACTACAGGCATGGAAAGTAAACTAGCTAAAAGTTACAACTAATATTTTTGGTTTTTCTTAAGGTTTTTCAAACACACAAGAAGAAAGCGAGAAAATGAAAATAAACTAGCATGGATAATACAATGAAAAAGTATGAGCACCGACAACTGGCATGAGTGTGTGAACATGAATGTAATGTCGGTGAGAGATACGTACTCCCCCAAGCTTAGGCTTTTGGCCTAAGTTGGTCTATGCCTATTGATCAAAGTTGTAGCTGGGGTCGTACTGAGATGCAGCGGCAATTGCCTGATGAGCTGCAGCTTGGAGGCGAGATGCCTCCGCCCTCCTCTCGTACTCGGTCACCTCCCCCTGGTTATAACATATCTCCCTTTTGCCTGAAAGTCAAAGAAAGCAGGAGCAGGGAGAGCGACATGATAGGTGCGTCGTCTGTCGAAGATTAGTTGGTACTGAAGGAACTGATTGTTCCTCTCAACAAACTGATGACGAACCATGGCATTATAATCTAAATAAGCAGGAGGCAACTCAATATCATCTCCACGTATGGGTATCTCAAGAAAATCAGCTAAACGGGTTGCATAAATTCCACCAAAGAAATCTCCATCAATACTATTATTATGCAACCTACGTGCAACAATGGCCCCCAATTTATATTGTCTATCTCCTAATACAACACTCTTGAGAACACTAAGATCAGGAACACACATGTGACATGCCTCATCCTTACCATTTATGCATCTACCTATGAAGAGAGCAAAATAATGTATTGCAAGAAAATGAATGCTCCCTATGGTAGCTTGTGTGATTTCCCTAGATTCCCCGATAGTTATACTAGCAAGAAAATCCTTATATTCACATTTGCGAGGTTCACTAACAATACCCCACTGTGGGAGTTTACAAGCAGTGTTAAAATCTTCTAAGTCCATGGTATAAGATTTATCATAAAGATCAAATAGGACAGTTTGAGAATTGCGTGATCATGTAAATTTGAACCTTCTCACAAATGAATCAGTTAAATAGAGGTACTGACGACACTTATCTGCCACGAAGCTCTCAAGATCGGTGTTACGCACATATGCTTCAAATTCCTCCTTAATCCCTGCCCGAACCATGAAGTCCTCTGACAGCCATTCACAAGGCCGCACTTGAGCATCTCTTGGTAGTTCATTGTCTGGCTCGCGTATTGCGGGCCTAGGTCCTTGCTTCCTTGAGGAACCACCTTGGTACATTTTCCTGAACATATTTCTTCCTATGAAAAATTTATGAAAGTTTTAGTAACTCAAAATAAAAGTGAACCAAACTCAACAAGATTGATAGCAACTACTCCTACAAGTGCCTAGAGGCTATATCATGCATTAAAACTACTTTTGACCACATAAATTTGACATGCAAGCTCAAGAACAAGGTCACCTAAGCAGCAAAAATTTGCAATGAATAAAGCACTAGAACAAAAACTAATTGGACCATTGGAGGAGTCACATACCAAAGAACAATCCCCCAAAGCAGTTTTGTGAATGGAGCTTTGAGCAAGGAGATCGAAAATGGTAGCAAGATGAGCAAGAACTCGGGTTTGAGCTGGCTAGTGATTTTTTTGGGAGAAAGAAGGAGTGTGTGGTTGCTGGAATAAGTGGAGGGGTCCCACGTGGGGTCCACGAGGCAGGGGGCGCGCCCAGGGGGGTGGGTGGGCGCGCCCTCCACCCTCGTGGGCACGTGGCTGCTCCCCCTGCTGTGTTCTCAGTGCCAGATATTCTCAAATATTCTAGAAAAAATCATATTTAATTTTCAGGGCATTTGGAGAACTTTTATTTTCGGGGTATTTTTTCATTGCATAGATAATTCAGAAAGTAGACATAAAATACTATTTTTTCTTTATTTAATATAAATAACAGAAAGTAAAAAGAGGGTACAGAAGGTTGTGTTTTCTAAATTCATCCATCTCATGCTCATCAAAAGGAATCCACTAACAAGGTTGATCACGTCTTGTTAACAAACTCATTTTGAATAACATGAAACCGGAGAATTTTCGAATAACACTAGGTTACCTCAACGGGGATATGCATGTCCCCAACAATAAGAATATCATATTTCTTCTTGACAGTAGGAAGAGGAAATTCAAAACCTCCAATAGTAATTGTTGAAATTTTTCCAATAGAATTGATACTGTGGACTTGAGGTTGTTTTCTCGGAAAGTGTACCATATGCTCATTACCATTAACATGAAAAGTGACATTGCCTTTGTTGCAATCAATAACAGCCCATGCAGTATTCAAAAAGGGTCTACCAAGGATAATCGACATACTGTCGTCCTCGGGAATATCAAGAATAACAAAGTCTGTTAAAATAGTAATGTTTGCAACCACAATAGGCACATCCTCACAAATACCGACATGTATAGCAGTTGATTTATCAGCCATTTCCAAAGATATTTCAGTAGGTGTCAACTTATTCAAATCAAGTCTACGATATAAATAGAGATGCATAACACTAACACCGTCTCCAAGATCACATAAAGCAGTTTTAACATATTTCTTTTAATGGAGCATGATATAGTTGGTACTCCGAGATCTCCAAGTTTCTTTGGTATTCCACCCTTAAAAGTATAATTAGCAAGCATGGTGGAAATTTCAGCTTCCGGTATCTTTCTTTTATTAGTAACAATATCCTTCATAAACTTAGCATAATGATTCATTTTAAGCATATTAGTCAAACGCATATGCAAAAAGATAGGTCTAATCATTTCAGCAAAGCGATCAAAATCCTCATCATCCTTTTTCTTGGATGGTGGAGGAAAAGGCATGGGTTTCTGAACCCATGGTTCTCTTTCTTTACCATGCTTCCTAGCAACGAAGTCTCTCTTATCATAACATTGATTCTTTGATTGTGGGTTATCGAGATCAACAGCAGGTTCAATTTCTACATCATTACTATTGCTAGGTTGAGCATCAACATGAACATCATCATGAACATTATCACTAGGTTCATGTTCATTACCAGATTGTGTTTCAGCATTAGAAATAGAAATATCATTGGGATTATCAGGTGTGTCAGCAATAGTTTCACTAGGAGCATGCAAAGTCCTATCATTTTTCTTTTTCTTCCTTTTAGAAGAACTAGGTGCATCAACATTAGTTCTCTGAGAATCTTGCTCAATTCTCTTAGGATGGCCCTCAGGATACAAAGGTTCCTTAGTCATTTTACCACCTCTAATCATAACTCTAACAACATTATCATTCTTCTTATTATTTAATTAATTGAGCAAATCATTCTGAGCTTTAAGTACTTGTTCTACTTGAGTGGTAACCATAGAAGCATGTTTACTAATAAGTTTAAGTTCACCTTTAACTCTAGACATATAATCACTCAAGTGTTCAAGCATATTAGCATTGTGTTTCAATTGTCTACCAACATAAGCATTGAAGTTTTCTTGTTTAACCATAAAGTCATCAAACTCATCTCCAAGCATTGGCTAGCAAACTTAGTAAATGGGATTTCGCACTTATCGAATCTATAGAGAGAATTTACCTTTACTACCTGTGTCGGGTTATCAAGACCATGTATTTCTTCAATAGGTGGTAAATTCTTAACATCTTCAGCTTTAATACCTTTTTCTTTCATAGATTTCTTTGCCTCTTGCATATCTTCAGGACTGAGAAATAGAATACCCCTTTTCTCCGGAGTTGGCTTAGGAGTTGGTTCAGGAAGTGTCCAATTATTTTTGTTAGTCAACATATTATTCAATAGCAATTCAGCTTGATCAACAGTTCTTTCCCTGAAAATACAACCAACACAACTATCGAGGTAATCACTGGAAGAATCGGTTAGTCCATTATAAAAGATATCAAGTATTTCATTTTTCTTAAGAGGATGATCAGGCAAAGCATTAAGTAATTGGAGAAGCCTCCCCAAGCTTGTGGGAGACTCTCTTCTTCAATTTGCACACAATTATATATATCCCTTAAGGCAGCTTGTTTCTTATGAGCAGGGAAATATTTAGTAGAGAAGTAATAAATCATATCCTGGGGACTACGCACACAACTAGGATCAAGAGAATTAAACAATATCTTAGCATCACCCTTTAATGAGAACAGAAATATTTTAAGGATATAAAAGTAACGAGTTCTCTCATCAGCCATGAACAGGGTGGCTATATCATTTAATTTAGTAAGATGTGCCACAACAGTTTTGTCCAATTATTTTCATTTGTCAACATATTATTCAATAGAATTTCAGCTTCATCCGGTGTTCTTTCCCTGAAAACAGAACCAGCACAACTATCCAGGTAATCTCTAGAAGCATCGGTTAGTCCATTATAAAAGATATCAAGTATTTCATTTTTCTTAAGAGGATGATCAGGCAAAGCATTAAGTAATTGGAGAAGCCTCCCCCAAGCTTGTGGGGGACTCTCTTCTTCAATTTGCACAAAATTATATATATCCCTTAAGGCAGCTTGTTTCTTATGAGGATGGAAATATTTAGCAGAGAAGTAATAAATCATATCCTGGGGACTATGCACACAACCAGGATCAAGAGAATTAAACAATATCTTAGCATCACCCTTTAATGAGAGGGAAATATTTTAAGGATATAAAAGTAACGAGTTCTCTCATCAGTCGTGAACAGGGTGGCTATATCATTTAATTTAGTAAGATGTGCCACAACAGTTTCAGATTCATAGCCATGAAAAGGATCAGATTCAACCAAAGTAATTATATCAGGATCAACAGAGAATTCATAATCCTTATCGGTAACACAGATAGGTTAAGTAGCAAAAGCAGGGTTAGGTTTCATTCTAGAATTTAGAGATTGCTTGTTCCATTTAGCTAATAACCTATTAAGTTCGTATCTATCTTTGCAAGCTAAAATAGCTAAAGAAGCTTCTTGATCAAAAACATAACCCTCAGGAATAACAAGTGATTCTTCATCACCACTTTCATCAGTATTATCAAATTCAATATTTTCAATCTCTCTAGCCCTAGCAAGTTGTTCATCAAGAAATTCACTAAGTGGCATAGTAGTATCAAGCATAGAAGTAGTTTCATCATAAGTATCATGTATAGCAGAAGTAGTGATACATCTCCAGCGTATCTATAATTTTTGATTGCTCCATGCTATATTATCTTCTGTTTTGGATGTTTATGGGCTTTATTATACACTTTTATATTATTTTTGGGACTAACCTATTAACCCAGAGCCCAGTGCCAGTTTTTGTTTTTTTGCCTATTTTAGGGTTTCGAAGAAAAGGAAAATCAAACAGAGTCCAATTGACCTGAAACTTCACGGAACTCATTTTTGGAAGGAAAGCAACCTGGGAGACTTGGAGTCTACATCAAGGAAGCTTCGAGGAGGCCACGAGGTAGGGGGGCGCGCCCACCCCCCTAGGGTGTGCTCTCCACCCTCGTGGCCCCCCTGATAAACTTCTTCCGCCTATATATCTCCATATACCCTAAAAACATTTGAGAGCACAATAGATTGGGAGTTCCGCCGCCAGAAGCCTCCTTAGCCACCGAAAGCCAATCTAGACCCGTTCTGGCACCCTGCCGGAGGGGGGGAATCCCTCTCCGGTGGCCATCTTCATCATCCCGGTGCTCTCCATGACGAGGAGGGAGTTGTTCTCCCTCGGGGCTGAGGGTATGTACCAGTAGCTATGTGTTTGATCTCTCTCTCTCTCTCTCTCTCTCTCGTGTTCTTGATTTGGCATGATCTTGATGTATCGCAAGCTTTGCTATTATAGTTGGATCTTATGTTTCTCCTCCCCCTCTACTCTCTTGTAATGGATTGAGTTTTCCCCTTGAAGTAATCTTATCGGATTGAGTCTTTAAAGATTTGAGAACACTTGATGTATGTCTTGCCATGCGTATCTGTGGTGACAATGGGATACCACATGATTCACTTGATGTATGTTTTGGTGATCAACTTGCGGGTTCCGCCCATGAGCCTATGCATAGGGGTTGGCACACATTTTCGTCGTGATTCTCCGGTAGAAACTTTGGGGCACTCTTTGAGGTCCTTTGTGTTGGTTGAATAGATGAATCTGAGATTGTGTGACGCATATTGTATAATCATACCCACGGATACTTGAGGTGACATTGGAGTATCTAGGTGACATTAGGGTTTTGGTTGATTTGTGTCTTAAGGTGTTATTCTAGTACGAACTCTAGGGCTGTTTGTGACACTTATAGGAATAGCCCAACGGATTGATTGGAAATAATAACTTTGAGCTGGTTTCGTACCCTACCATAATCTCTTCGTTTGTTCTCCGCTATTAGTGACTTTGGAGTGACTATTTGTTGCATGTTGAGGGATAGTTATGTGATCCAATTATGATATTATTGTTGATAGGACTTGCACTAGTGAAAGTATGAACCCTAGGCCTTATTTCGTAGCATTGCAATACCATTTATGTTCACTTTTATCATTAGTTACCTTGCTGTTTTTATATTTTCAGATTACAAAAGCCATTATCTACTATCCATATACCACTTGTATCATCATCTCTTCGCCGAACTACTGCACCTATACAATTTACCATTGTATTGGGTGTGTTGGGGACACAAGAGACTCTTTGTTATTTGGTTGCAGGGTTGCTTGAGAGAGACCATCTTCATCTTACGCCTCCTACGGATTGATAAACCTTAGGTCATCCACTTGAGGGAAATTTGCTACTGTCCTACAAACCTCTGCACTTGGAGGCCCAACAACGTCTACAAGAAGAAGGTTGTGTAGTAGACATCAAGCTTTTTTATGGTGCCGTTGCCGGGGAGGTTAGCGCTTGAAGGTATATCTTTAGATCTTGCAATTGAGTCTTTTAGTTTCTTGTTTTATCACTAGTTTATTTTATAAAAGAAAATTACAAAAAATATGGAATTGAGTTTGCCTCATACGCTTCATCTTTGTAATATCTTTCGTGAGTATGATGGAAAGGAAAATTGTGCCAACGTGTTAGAAGAAGAATGCATTAGAATGTTTGGCACTAAATATTTGAATGATGAGAAAGATTGCAATGTTGTTAGTATGAATTCCTTGAATATCCATGATGCTAATGATATGCAAAGCCACAAGCTTGGGGAAGCAATGTTTGATGAAGATGATATTTTTGTCCCCCAAGCTTTGATGAGCAAATTTACTATGATGAAAGCATGCCTCCTATCTATGATGATTATTGTGATGACTTGTATGCTATAAATAATAATGATATCCATGAAACTTGTCATCATGATTTTAGTTTTCAATTGGATTATACCTCACATGATAATTATTTTGTTGAGTTTGCTCCCACTATTATTCATGAGAAGAATTTTGCTTGTGTGGAGAGTAATAAAATTTCTATGCTTGTAGATAATGAAAAGAATGCTTTAGGTGCTGGTTATATTGTTGAATTCATTCGTGATGCTACTGAAAATTATTATGAGGGAGGAATATATGCTTGTAGGAATTGCAATAATATCAAGTTTCCTCTCTATGTGCTTAAAATTTTGAAGTTATGCTTGTTTTACCTTCCTATGCAAGTTGATTCTTGTTCCCACAAGTTGTTTGCTCACAAAATCCCTATGCATAGGAAGTGGGTTATACTTAAATGTGCTAGTCATATTCTTCATGATGCTCTCTTTATGTTTCAATTCTTATCCTTTATGTGAGCATCATTGAAATCATCATGCCTAGCTAGGGGCGTTAAACGATAGCGCTTGTTGGGAGGCAACCCAATTTTATTCTTGTTCCTTGCTTTTTGTTCCTGTTTAGTAATAAATAATTCATCTAGCCTCTGTTTAGATGTGGTTTTATGCTTTTAATTAGTGTTTGCCAAGTAGAACCTTTGGGAAGACTTGGGAGAAGTCTTGTTGATCATGCTGTAAAAAAAGAAACTTTAGCGCTCACGAGAATTGCTGCCATTTTTATTTGGAGAGTGATATTTAGTTAATTATTTTTGCAGATGATTAATAGATAAATTACTCAGGTGCAGCAATTTATTTGATAATTTTATGAGTTCCAGAAGTATACGTTTGATTCAGATTACTACAGATAGTTCTGTTTTTGACAGATTCTGTTTTTCATGTGTTGTTTACTTATTTTGATGAATCTATGGCTAGTAAAATAGTTTATAAACCATAGAGAAGTTGGAATACAGTAGGTTTAACACCAATATAAATAAATAATGAGTTCATTACAGTACCTTGAAGTGGTGATTTACTTTCTTATACTAACGGAGCTTACGAGTTTTCTGTTAAGTTTTGTGTTGTGAAGTTTTCAAGTTTTGGGTAAAGATTCGACGGACCATGGAATAAGGAGTGGCAAGAGCCTAAGATTGGGGATTCCCAAGCAACCCCAAGTTAATATTCAAGGACAACCAAAAGCCTAAGCTTGGGGATGCCCCGGAAGGCATCCCCTCTTTCGTCTTCATTCATCGGTAACTTTACTTGGAGCTATATTTTTATTCGCCACATGATATGTGTTTTGCTTGGACCGTCATTTTATTTCATTATGTTTTGCTTGCTGTTTTAATAAAATACCAAGATCTGAAAATCTTAAATGTTAGAGTCTTCACATAGTTGCATAATTATTCGACTACTCATTGATCTTCACTTATACCTTTCGGAGTAGTTTGTCGTTTGCTCTAGTGCTTCACTTATATCTTTTTAGAGCACGATGGTGGTATTATAGAAATAGATGAACTCTCATGCTTCACTTATATCATTTTGAGAGTTTTAAATAGCATGGTAATTTGCTTAAATAATCCTAATATGCTAGGCATCCAAGAATAGTAAAAACTTTCATATAGAGTATTGAATACTAGGAGAAGTTTGATCCTTGATGATTATTTTGAGATATGGAGATGGTGATATTAGAGTCATGCTAGTTGAGTAGTTGTGAATTTGAGAAATACTTGTGTTGAATTTTGTGATTCCCGTAGCATGCACATATGGTGAACCGTTATGTGATGAAGTCGGAGCATGATTTATTTATTGATTGTCCTCCTTATGAGTGGCGGTCGGGGACGAGCAATGGTATTTTCCTAGCAATCTATCCCCCTAGGAGCATGCACGTAGTACTTTGTTTCGATAACTAATAGATTTTTGCAATAATTATGTGAGTTCTTTATGACTAATGTTGAGTCCATGGATTATACGCACTCTCACCCTTCCACCATTGCTAGCCTCTCTAGTACCGCGCAACTTTCGCCGGTACCATAAACCCACCATATACCTTCCTCAAAACAGCCACCATACCTACCTATTATGGCATTTACATAGCCATTCCGAGATATATTGCCATGCAAATTTCCACCGTTCCGTTATTATGACACACTTAATCATTGTCATATTGCTTTGCATGATCATGTAGTTGACATCGTATTTGTGGCTAGGCCGCCGTTCATAATTCTTTCATACATGTCACTCATGCATCATTGCACATCCCGGTACACCGCCGGAGGCATTCATATAGAGTTAGATTTTGTTCTAAGTATCGAGTTGTAATTCTTTAGTTGTAAGAAAAATAAAAGTGTGATGATCATCATTATTAGAGCATTGTCCCATTGAGGAAAGGATGATGGAGACTATGATTCCCCCACAAGTCGGGATGAGACTCTGGACGAAAATAAATAAATAAAAGAGGCCAAAGAAGCCCAAAAAAAGAGAAAATAGGCCATAAAAAAAGAGAATGCCCAAAACGAGAGAAAAAGAGAGAAGGGGCAATGCTGCTATCCTTTTACCACACTTGTGCTTCAAAGTAGCACCATGATCTTCATGATAGAGAGTCTCCTATGTTGTCACTTTCATATACTAGTGGGAATCTTTCATTATAGAAATTGGCTTGTATATTCCAATGATGGGCTTCCTCAAAATGCCCTAGGTCTTCGTGAGCAAGCAAGTTGGATGCACACACACTTAGTTTCTTTTGATCTTTCATAAATTTATAGCTCTAGTGCATCCGTTGCATGGAAATCCCTACTCACTTACATTGATATCTATTGATGGGCATCCATAGCCCATTGATACACCTAGTTGATGTGAGAGTATCTTCTCCCTTTTTGTCTTCTCCACAACCACCATTCTTTTCCACCTATAGTGCTATATCCATGGCTCACGCTCATGTATTGCGTGAAGATTGAAAAAGTTTGAGAACATCAAAAGTATGAAACAATTGCTTGGCTTGTCATCGGGGTTGTGGATGATTTAAATATTTCGTGTGGTGAAGATAGAGCATAGCCAGACTATATGATTTTGTAGGGATAGCTTTCTTTGGCCATGTTATTTTGAGAAGACATGATTGCTTAGTAGTATGCTTGAAGTATTATTATTTTTATGTCAATATGAACTTTTATCTTGAATCTTTCGGATCTGAATATTCATGCCACAATTAAGAAGAATTACATTAAAATTATGCCAAGTAGCACTCCGCATCAAAAATTCTGTTTTTATCATTTACCTACTCGAGGACGAGCAGTAATTAAGCTTGGGGATGCTGATATGTCTCCAACGTATCTATAATTTTTGATTGCTCCATGCTATATTATCTTCTGTTTTGGATGTTTAAGTGCTTTATTATACACTTTTATATTATTTTTGGGACTTACCTATTAACCCAGAGCCCAGTGCTAGTTTCTGTTTTTTTTTGCCTATTTTAGAGTTTCGAAGAAATTAAACGGAGTCCAATTGACCTGAAACTTCACGGAACTCATTTTTGGAAGGAAAGCAACCCGGGAGGCTTGGAGTCTACGTCAAGGAAGCTTCGAGGAGGCCACAAGGTAGGGGGGCGCGCCCACCCCCCTAGGGCGCGCCCTCCACCCTCGTGGGCCCCTCGTGCCCCCCTGACGTACTTCTTCCGCCTATATATCTCCATATACCCTAAAAACATCCGAGAGCACAATAGATCGGGAGTTCCGCCGCCAGAAGCCTCCGTAGCCACCGAAAGCCAATCTAAACCCGTTCTGGCACCCTGCCGGAGGGGGGGATCCCTCTCTGGTGGCCATTTCATCATCCCGGTGCTCTCCATGACGAGGAGGGAGTAGTTCTCCCTCGGGACTGAGGGTATGTACCAGTAGCTATGTGTTTGATCTCTCTCTCTCATGTTCTTGATTTGGCACGATCTTGATGTATCGCGAGCTTTGCTATTATAGTTGGATCTTATATTTCTCCTCCCCCTCTACTCTCTTGTAATGGATTGAGTTTTCCCCTTGAAGTAATCTTATCGGATTGAGTCTTTAAAGAGTTGAGAACACTTGATGTATGTCTTGCCGTGAGTATCTGTGGTGACAATGGGATACCACGTCATTCACTTGATGTATGTTTTGGTGATCAACTTGCGGGTTCCGCCCATGAACCTATGCATAGGGGTTGGCACACGTTTTCGTCGTGATTCTCCGGTAGAAACTTTGGGGCACTCTTTGAGGTCCTTTGTGTTGCTTGAATAGATGAATCTGAGATTGTGTGACACATATCGTATAATCATACCCACGGATACTTGAGGTGACATTGGAGTATCTAGTTGACATTAGGGTTTTGGTTGATTTGTGTCTTAAGGTGTTATTCTAGTACGAACTCTAGGGCTGTTTGTGACACTTATAGGAATAGCCCAACGGATTGATTGGAAAGAATAACTTTGAGGTGGTTTCGTACCCTACCATAATATCTTCGTTTGTTCTCCGCTATTAGTGACTTTGGAGTGACTCTTTGTTGCATGTTGAGGGATAGTTATGTGATCCAATTATGATATTATTGTTGAGAGGACTTGCACTAGTGAAAGTATGAACCCTAGGCCTTATTTCCTAGCATTGCAATACCGTTTATGTTCACTTTTATCATTAGTTACCTTGCTGTTTTTATATTTTCAGATTACAAAAACCGTTATCTACTATCCATATACCGCTTGTATCACCATCTCTTCGCTGAACTAGTGCACCTATACAATTTACCATTGTATTGGGTGTGTTGGGGACACAAGAGACTCTTTGTTATTTGGTTGCAGGGTTGCTTGAGAGAGACCATCTTCATCTTACGCCTCCTACAGACTGATAAACCTTAGGTCATCCACTTGACGGAAATTTGCTACTGTCCTACAAACCTCTGCACTTGGAGGCCCAACGACGTCTACAAGAATAAGGTTGTGTAGTAGACATCAAGTAGCATCATCAAGAACATGCGACATATCAGAACGAATAGTAGAAGCAGTTTTAGGTGTCGCAAGCTTACTCAAAACATAAGGTGAATCAAGTGCAGAGCTAGATGGCAGTTCCTTACCTCCCCTCGTAGTTGAGGGATAAGTCTTGGTTCTTGGATCTTTCAAGTTCTTCATAACCATAAGCAGATATAAATCCCAAGTGACTCAAAGAATAGAGCTATGCTCCCCGGCAACGGCGCCCGAAAATAGTCTTGATAACCCACAAGTATAGGGGATCGCAACAGTTTTCGAGGGTAAAGTATTCAACCCAAATTTACTGATTCGACACAAGGGGAGCCAAAGAATACTCTCAAGTATTAGCAGCTGAGTTGTCAATTCAACCACACCTGGAAACTTAGTATCTGCAGCAAAGTATTTAGTAGCAAGGTAATATGATAGTAGTGGTAATGTTAACAAAAGGTAACAGTAGTAAAAGTAATATTTTTGGTATTTTGTAGCGATTATAGCAATAGCAACGGGAAAGTAAATAAGCGAAGAACAATATATGGAAAGCTCGTAGGCAATGGACCAGTGATGGAGAATTATGCCGGGTGCGGTTCATCATGTAACAGTCATAACCTAGGGTGACACAGAACTAGCTCCAGTTCATTGATATAATGTAGGCATGTATTCCGAACATAGTCATACGTGCTTATGGAAAAGAACTTGCATGACATCTTTTGTCCTACCCTCCCGTGGCAGGGGGGTCCTTACGGAAACTAAGGGATATTAAGGCCTCCTTTTAATAGAGTACCAGAACAAAGCATTAACACATAGTGAATACATGAACTCCTCAAACTACGGTCATGAATGGTAAGTATGCCGATTATTGTCACTTCGGGGTTAACGGATCATAACACATAATAGGTGACTATAGACTTGCAAGATAGGATCAAGACCACTGATATATTGATGAAAACATAATAGGTTCAGATCTGAAATCATGGCACTCGGGCCCTTGTGACAAGCATTAAGCATAGCAAAGTCATAGCAACATCAATCTCAGAACATAGTGGATACTAGGGATCAAACCCTAACAAAACTAACTCGATTACATGATAGATCCCATCCAACCCATCACCGTCTAGCAAGCCTACGATGGAATTACTCACGCACGGCGGTGAGCATCATGAAATTGGTGATGGAGGATGGTTGATGATGACGATGGCGACGGATTCCCCTCTCCGGAGCCCTGAACAGACTCCAGATCAGCCCTCCCGAGAGGTTTTAGGGCTTGGCGGCGACTCCGCATCGTAAAACACGATGAATTCTTCTCTTTGATTTTTTCTCCCCGAAACACAATATAGAGAGTTGGAGTTGGAGTCGGAGAGGCACCAGGGGGCCCACGAGGAAGGGGGGCGCGCCCTAGGGGGGCAGGCGCGCCCCCACCCTCGTGGACAGGTGATGGGGCCCCTGGCCTTCATCTTTTGCAGGTATTTTTTATATTTTCCAAAAAGTTGCTCCGTGAAGTTTCAAGTCATTCCGAGAACGTTTGTTTCTGCACATAAATAACACCATGGTAATTCTACTAAAAACAGCGTCAGTCTGGCTTAGTTACATTCAAGTCATGCAAGTTAGAGTCCAAAACAAGGGCAAACATGTTTGGAAAAGTAGATACGACAGAGACGTATCAGCCGCCGCCGTGAGCCCCACTCCGGCAAGCTCCCACGTCCCTGCCGCCTCTCACCTGCCCCACTGGGTGCGGGAGAGCCCGGGCTATGCCTCAGTGCCCTTAACCGCCGCCCCCGTGGCATGTAACGTGGACTCCGCCGTGACCAGAGGCGCCGGCGACAAGCCCCGCCACCTGAGACCTGCCATGCGGGCCCGGTCTGCCAGGTGATTAGCTTTAGGCTAATCACGAGTTAACTAAACCCCTGACACTAACAAATGGGCCCCGACGCCCCCTAATTTTTAGTTAGGCTAATTAACCCCCTGTTAACTAACCGTGTCACTGACGTGTGGACCCCACACATCAGGTTTGACCTGGTCAGCGCCATTGACCTGCTCACGCAGGTATGACGCAATGCTGACGCAGTTATTCTTTTCTTGTATTAAAACAAATAAGGAAATTCCAGAAATTGTCGTAAACTTCAAAAATTCATAGAAATTCAACCGTAGCTCAGATTGAAATAATTTATATATGAAAAATTATTAGAAAAATCCAATCTATCCATCTGTACTAGTTTCATGCATGAAAAACCAACTTATACCTACTATATAAGTGAAAACATATAAATGTCATTTATAAGAGCTTATTTTGGAGATGCATCTGAACCTTTTGTTCAAATGGACTTCAACCAAATGAATGCTAGCTGCATTAGCTCAAACAACATCACATATTCATGCCATGTTCATGCATCATATTGTTGCATATGCTTGCATTGATTGCCGACATCGTTGCTTCTCGATAGGTCTTGCTCCGAAGAGTGTTCCAGAGTACCTGTGTGTGAAGCAGTGCCCCTCTGTTGATCTACTAGGCAAGCAAAACCCCATTGTTCATTTCGATACAATCCCACTCTCTCGCTCCTGCTCTCTTTTATTGCATTAGGACAACAACGATTCAACTGCTACTTTATGCTGCGGTAGTTGAACCCATTCCTCTGCATGACCTGTCATTGCCACAGTAAATAGTTGAAACCCACTAGCATGTGTAGGAGTTGGTTGAGCCATGTTGTGTTCCTACCATACCATGCCTGCTATTGCTTAGAGTTGTGTCAGGTCTGATTCATTGGGAATGAATTGGAGTGTTATGCCATGTTCTGATGCTGAGAGTTAAGCATGTGAACACGATTTGGTAAAGGTAGCGGTGACAGGCCATGTAGGAGTACATGGTGGGTTGTCTCATTGGGACTGTCCTTAAGAACTGAGTTCTGTGTAAGTTGTCCAATGACTAGCTACTACCACACATTGGGCTCCGGGAGCTCCAAGCTCTCTCGACTTATTAACTGCCTTGATCTCTGTCCAGGAGTCGCAACTAGTTTCTGGTGTTTGTAGGTAGTGTTATTTTTCTACCGAGTGGCACCCGGCAGGGTGGGCTTGGGACATACTAGGCACAGGTGGCACGGTGTACCAAGCGTAGATCCATCTGGTGAGGTGGGCTTGGGAACCCTGCACACATCGTTTGGGGCCGTGAGCGGAACCCCAGACGGATCTCCTTGCGGATGGAACCTGAATAGGCGATAAACCTGGACTAGAGTCTTGCATGGTTAGTCAAGTCGTGGCCCACACCCTCGCCAGGCTTCCGCTTGAAGGTTGCTGAGATACATGACATGTACTTGGCGGTAAGTGGCGAGAGCGTGTGTCAAGAAGTACACCCCTGCCGGGTTATCATGATCTATTCGAATAGCCGGGTCTGCGGTTATGGACTTCTTGGATGCTTACGTGGTACATAGACAACTTGAAGTGGATACTCTAAGATGCTCAAGACAAGTGTGAGTGCTATGGATGGCCTTCTCGTAGGGAGACGGGAATGAATCCATAGTAATATATTGATGTGGTGATTAGTGGACTCGTGTGCGCTTTCTCACCTCAAAGAAGTTACTTGTAATCGTAGAACAGGATAGCCACTGAGTCAAAGATGGCTTGCTGCAGCCAAACCCCACATTGCCTTCTTGATACTAATGCATGTATGATAGGATCTAATGTAAGTCTTGCTGAGTACCTTTGTACTCACGTTTGCTTTATTTATGTTTTGCAGATGAGACATTTGTCTCACTAGTAGTTCCGCTTGGACTTCGACGAGTAGCTTGTTACCCTAGCTACGATCTTGTACCCTTGGGAGGGACTTGTAGATAGTCAGGCTTCTCAGCCTTTTTCATTTGTAGATGTCTATACTCAGACATGTAATGCTTCTGTTGCTTGTATGCTCTGAATGATGGGTCATGAGACCCCTGTTTGTATTAAATGCTATGTGGCTCTTCTGGGCCTTTATCTATATGAGTTTGAGTTATGTTGTGATGCCATGTTGTACAACACATACTTGCATGTTATGCGTACGCGTGATGTGTATTGCTATGTGTGGGATCCGGCAACCTAGTTGTCTATCCTTGGTAGCCTCTCTTATGGGGAAATGTAGTCTTGTGCTTCCACTGAGCCATGGTAGTCTGCTACAGCCCGGATTACCGGAGTCCTGTTAGCCCAGTTGCTACTGCTCTGAAACACTTATACTGGCCGTCATGTGTCCTTCTTCGTTCCTGTGTCTGTCCCTTTGGGGAAATGTCACGCAGTGCCTACCGGAGTCCTGCTAGCCTACTACAGCCCAGGTTCCCGGAGTCCTGTTAGTCCAGTTGCTACAACCCGGATTCACTCGCTGATGACCGACACGTTCGATGCTGGGTCATGTATGCCTGTCCCTGTAAGTTAGTACCACTTTGGGTTTACGACTAGTCTTGCCGGCCCGGGTTCTCTGTCATATGGATGCTAGCGACACTATCATATATGTGAGTCAAAAGGTGCAAACGGTCCCGGGCCAGGTAAGGTGTCACCCATGGGAATACCGTGCGTGAGGCCGCAAAGTGATATGATGTGTTACATGCTAGATCGGTGTGACTTAGGATCGGGGTCCCGACAGCTTTGGTATTAGAGCCTGACTGCCTGTAGGATTACCAAGCCAAACTGGTGGAAGTTGAGTCTATAAATTCTTTAGTTATGTAAGGGAATTGATTGTGGAAGGGAACGTAAGGCTCTTTTACTCCTTATACCTTATGTCCTTCTGATCTGAGTCATCCTATCTTTCCTACGAGGTTAAGGAACTAGGCTTTCTCTTCTGTCTATCAGGATCACGTGTTACTACTCAGTAGTCTCTTAGGATTGGTTTATCAGAGTCATATTCCAGTTTTCAGGTACTTCCGGTGTAGTCTGTTTAGTACTATCACAGAACCTTGAGTGATGATGTTGAGTATGGTACTACCCCATCATTTGCAGGATGTATCATTTTGAGCATTTTACTGCCGTTATGCTGCCGGAATTGTCCTAGGAGTTCAAGAGATAGTATTTTCCTTGTACTATATTCTACATCCTTATCATGATGCTGAATCCATCCTTGTTACCTTGGTTGGTTCTTCAGGATGTTTTCAGTTAACCAAAGTTTCGTTGCTCGTAGCCGGAACCACGGAGATGGTAGGGATGAGGATCCTCCCGATCAGTCTTCTTTGGCAAAGTTCATGTTAGAGGTTGAGATGAACAAGCGCGAGACTAACCGCTTGTTTGCACAGATTGAGCAGAACACTGCCCATCAGCGTAATGAGTTGGTTTCCATCACCGACTTCATAGGCATGAACCCACCCACCTTCCATCATGCCATTGAGCCACTCGATGCAGATGACTGGCTCCGTAGTATCACTCACAAGTTGTGTTCTACGAACGTAGCTGAAGGTGACAAGGTCACCTATGCTACATATCACCTGGAAGGTCCTGCTAGTCTTTGGTGGCAGAACTATGAGGCTATGCTTCCAGCTGGTCAGATTCCTACCTAGAGAGATTTCACTGAGGCCTTTCGCGAGCATCACATTCCTGAAGCCCTCATCGATCGCAAGAGAGACGATTTCTGTAGTTTCACCCAGGATAAGATGGTTGTTGATGCCTATAGTAGAGAGTTTGAGAACCTCGCCCGCTATGCTACAGTAGAGGTGTCCACGGACGCCAAGAAGCAGGCTAGGTTCTGGAAGGGTCTCAACCCCAAGTTGCGTCGTGATCTCCACTTGCACCATTCCAATACATTCCAGGCTCTTGTGAACAAGGCCATTAACGCAGAGACAGCTCAGCTTACTTACGAGTAGTCTCGTAAGCACACACGTGATTTGGGCTCTTCCTCCGGTTCTAGTTCTTAGAAGCGCCGGATTTGGGTTCCGAACTCTGCTCTTCCACCTGGTTTAACACTGAGGCCATCTTATGTGGTGCCTCACCCGGTTCAGTTTTATGCTCCACTCAGGCCTATTGGTGGACCTCCTGCCAATGCGGGTCCACGTCCTACCTCCAAGATTTGTTACAAGTGTGGAGAGCCAGGCCACACTGCCTGTATTTGCACTCAGACCAGTGTTGCTCCACCCCAGCCCGAGAAGTCTGTTGGCTGTGGTAAGCCATCACGCAAGATGATCAGTGCCAAGTCAGCTCCCACTGAACGTGGACGTGTGCATCACGTCTCAGCTAAAGACGCTCATGATGATCCAGATGTCGTTCTTGGTACACTCCTTGTCAACTATCATCCAGCATTGGTTCTGTTCGATACTGGAGCGTCTCATTCCTTCATTTCCGAAAGTTATGCCCGCTTGCACGACATGTCATTTTGTGATATGCCCTCCCCACTACTCATTCAAACTCCTGTATCCAAATGGCAAACTTCTACTGTAAGCCATGGTAATTAAATCCTCGTTGACAGACTTGTATTCCTTGCATCACTTATAGCCCTCAAGTCTACAGATATTAACATCATCTTGGGTATGGACTGGATGAAATCTCATTACGCCAAGATTGATTGTTACACTAGGTTTGTTCAGCTTACACACCCATCTGGCAAGATAGTCACTGTCTCTAGTAGAGTTGCAAAGCGTTAACTCTATTCTCTTAATGCCAGCCCTCTTCCTAACCTTGAAGATATCCCGGTAGTCCGTGACTTCCCGGATGTCTTTCTAGAGGAATTGCTAGGCATTCCACCTGACAGAGATGTAGAGTTTGTCATAGATCTTATCCGAGGAACCGCCCCAATTTCTAGGAGACCTTAAGATGGCACCCTTAGAACTAGGCGAGCTTAAGAAATAGCTTGATGAGTCCTTGCAAAAGGGTTTCATCCGTCCTAGTTCTTCTCCTTGGGCTTGTCCCGTCCTCTTTGTCAAGAAGAAGGATGGTACGGATCGGATGGTTGTAGATTATCGTCCCGTTAATTTGGTCACGATAAAGAACAAGTATCCGGTCCCCAGGATCAATGTCCTGTATGATCAGCTCGCTGGATCCTCAATATTTTCAAAGATGGATTTGAGGTTAGGCTACCACCAAATCAAGATCAGAAACGGGGACATTCCTAAGACGGCTTTTGTCACTCGTTATGGCCAGTACGAGTACACCGTCATGTCATTTGGTCTAACCAATGCTCTAGCTACATTCTCCCGCTTGATGAACTCGATCTTCATGGAGTACTTAGATAAGTTCGTCGTGGTTTACCTCGATGATATTCTTATTTACTCGAAGAATGAGGAAGAGCATGGCGAACATCTTAGACTTGTGCTAGAAAAACTCAGAGAGCACTGCCTTTATGCCAAGTTCTCCAAGTGCGAATTTTGGTTGCCAGAAGTGACCTACCTGAGCCACGTGATATCTGGTAAGGGCATTGCTGTCAATCCCGAAAGAGTTCAGGCTGTTCTTGATTGGACTCCACCTGAAACAGTTAAACAAGTTAGGAGTTTCCTTGGTCTAGCCAGTTATTGTTGCCGCTTCGTTGAGAACTTCTCCAAAGTGGCCAAACCTCTCACGGAACTTCTCAAGAAAGATAATAAGTTTGAGTGGTCCCCACAGTGTGAACACAGTTTTCAGGAACTAAAAAGACGCCTGACTTCTGCTCCCATACTTGTGCCATCGGATATCACTAAGGACTTTATTATCTATTGTGATGCCTCACGACAGGGACTAGGTTGCATTATTATGCAAGATCGCCATGTGATTGCCTATGCATCTCGACAGTTGCATCCACATGAGGAGAATTATCCTACACATGATCTAGAGCTTGCTGCTGTAGTCTATGCACTTAAGACCTGCCGACATTACCTTCTTGGTAAACGTTGCGAGATCTACACCAATCACCAGAGTCTCAAGTATATCTTCACCCAACCAGATTTGAACCTTAGGCAAAGACGTTGGTTGGAGTTGATCTCAGATTACGATTTAGGGATTACTTACACCCCAGGCAAAGCAAATGTCATGGCTGATGCACTAAGTCGTAAGTCCTATTGCAACAATCTCATGTTGCAACAGGGTCAACCATTTCTCCATGAGGAATTCTGTAAGCTTAACCTTCACATTGCTCCTCACGGATTCCTTTCTACCTTGGTGGCGAAACCTACTCTTGTGGATCAGATCATCTCTGCTCAGAAGCAGCATACGGGAATTTCCTGGATCAAGAGAAACATTAATAAGGGGGTTCTTGGTTGTTTCTCGATGGATGATCGATGTGTTGTTTTCTTTGAGAATCGCTTGGTGGTTCCCAAGAATCACCATCTGCAACAACTGATCCTTAAGGAGGCTCATGAATCTCCTCTCACGATTCATCCCGGTAGTACTAAGATGAATCAAGATTTACGCCCGAGGTTCTGGTGGACTAGGATCAAGAGAGACCTGTTAACTATGACGTTTGTCGTCGCGTTAAGGCAAAACATCAGAGACCTGTTGGCACCCTTCAGCCTCTAGCTATTCCTGAGTGGAAATGGGATAAAGTTGGTATGGACTTCATCACCGGCTTTCCCAGGACCAAGAGAGGGAATAATGCTATCTTCGTGGTCATTGATCGTCTCTCCAAGGTGGCTCACTTCCTACCTGTTCGGGAGAGTATCACTGCTAGTCAGCTCAGTGACTTATATATTTCTCGAATAGTGTCACTTCATGGTGTCCCACTAGAGATAAATCAGACCGTGGTAGTCTTTTCACTTCTCATTTCTGGGAGAGTTTCCAGACTGCCATGGGAACCCATCTTTCTTTCAGTACCGCTTTCCACCCTCAGTCTAGTGGTCAGGTGGAACAGGTCAACCAAATTCTCGAAGACATGCTTAGAGCTAGCGTTATCTCATTTGGTATGGATTGGGAGAAGTGTCTTCCCTTTGCCGAGTTTTCTTATAACAATAGCTATCAATCCAGTCTTAAGAAATATCCTTTTGAGATTCTCTATGGACGAAGATGTTGAACACCTTTGAACTGGTCAGAAACCGGGGAAAGACAATTCTTTGGACCGGATATGATTCAGGAAGCAGAAGAGCAAGTTCGCATTATTCGTGAGAATTTGAAAATAGCCCAATCTCGTCAAAAGAGCCAGTATGACCGTCATCATAAGGAAGTGGCTTATGAAGTTGGCGACAAGGCTTACCTTCGGGTTACTCCTTTGAAGGGTACCCATCGTTTCGGTATCAAGGGCAAGTTGGCTCCTCGTTACATTGGTCCTTTTTGCATTCTCGCTAAACGAGGAGAGGTTGCCTACCAGTTGGAACTACCCCCACATATTTCTCTAGTTCATGATGTCTTCCATGTCTCTCAACTCAGGCGTTGCTTCTCGGATCCCATCCGCGGAGTGGACCACGAAACGCTTGATCTCCAAGATAACCTCACATATCGAGAGTACCTTGTTCGCATTCTTGATCAAGAAGAGCGTGTCACTCGATGTCATAACATCAAGTTTCTCAAGGTTCAGTAGTCTCATCATTCTGAGAGAGAAGCTACTTGGGAGCAAGAAGATCGTCTTCGACTAGAGTACCCCACTTTCTTTCTGCCAACTCATTAATCTCGGGACGAGATTCTTTCGAGTGGGGGCGAGTTGTCACATCCCTAGTTCTGGTATGACCTAGGCTAGCCTTAATGTGTGCATCATGTTTAAAATCCAAATGACTTTGAATTGGGGACATGTGAAAGCCTCAGAAATCTTTTTGAAAATGATCAAGATAAAAATTGCTTCAATTTGGCCCAAGAAAATGTTCCTGTTTTTCTCTAAAAATATTGGACAGAGGTAAAATTCCAACCAATATTTTTGGGAGTTCAGAAGTATTTATTTTTGGCCATTTGAATTAATTCAGTAAATATTTGCATAGGATATATATATGTTATATATATTATATATGTCCAATAATTCTGATTTTTACTATGGGGCTTTGGAATAATCCAATTAGTTCATACAATAATTTTCAGAAGAAAATAAAATGATTTAGTGCCTAAAACTAAATCAAAAAATTGTCAGAAATAGAAAAGAAAACAAAAAAGGGAAAAGCCCTTACCTGGACTTTACCTGGGCCGACTTACCTGGCCTACTGCCGCTCTTGCCCAGCCCAACTGGCCACCACACCGTCCCCCACCTCGCGCCAGTAGGCCAGGCGCGTGCCCGGCGCGCGCGCGCTCCGCACGCCACACGAGCTGCCTGCCTGCCCTCCCCTGCCAGCGCGACGAGCTGGCTAACGTCGCCATTGCCTTCTGGATCGAGCCCTCCCTCTCATTCCCTCTCTCTCCCTCTCCCTCGTTCTCTCCTGCGAATAGCCGAGTGCTGTCGTCGCTGCCGCTCGCTGTTGCCGCAGCCACCGCCTCCCCCTCGACCTCTCTCCGGGCCCGAGAGCTCCGCCACGACGTCTTCTACGTCCTCGATGAGCCAGGCAACCGGGGACGCACCGCATCATCGTCACTGCCATCGTCTCCATCATCGGCCGCTCGAGATCGCCGTCAACGCCCCGTCGCCTTTCGTCCTTCCGCGAGCCCGCTGAGCACGCCCGCAGATCCGCTGTGAGCCCCGCCATCGTTCCCCCTACTCCCCTGCCCTTCTGCGCCCTCTAGCCCCTCTACCGCTCAAGCTGAGCTCTGGCCGCTGCCGCGAGCCCCACTCAGGCGAGCTCCGGAGTCCCTGCTGCCTCTCACCTGTCCCACTTGGTGCGGGAGAGCCCGGGCTACGCCCCGGTGCCCTTAGCCGCCGCCCCCGTGGCCTATAACACGGACTCCGCCGCGACCAGAGGCGCCGGCGACGAGCCCCGCCACCTGAGCCCTGCGATGCGGGCCTGGTCTGCCAAGTGATTAGCTTAAGGCTAATCACCAGTTAACTAAACCCCTGACACTGACAGAAGGGCCCCGGCGCCCCCTAATTTTTAGTTAGGCTAATTAAGCCCTTGTTAACTAACCGTGTCACTGACGTGTGGACCCCACACGTCAGGTTTGCCCTGGTTAGCGCCGTTGACCTGTTCACGCAGGCATGATGCAATGCTGACACAGTTATTCTTTTCTGGTATTAAA
Source organism: Triticum urartu (assembly GCF_003073215.2). Lineage (NCBI taxonomy): Eukaryota > Viridiplantae > Streptophyta > Magnoliopsida > Poales > Poaceae > Triticum > Triticum urartu. Next base: position 439,471,926 of record NC_053023.1, read on the forward strand.
ACAAATCAGGAAATTCCAGAAATTGTCGTAAACTTCAAAAATTCATAGAAATTCAACCGTAGCTTAGATTGAAATAATTTATATATGAAAAATTATTAGAAAAATCCAATCTATCCATCTGTACTAGTTTCATGCATGACAAACCAACTTATACCTACTGTATAAGTGAAAACATATAAATGTCATTTATAAGAGCTTATTTTGGAGATGCATTTGAACCTTTGGTTCAAATGGACTTCAACCAAATGAATGCTAGCTGCATTAGCTCAAACAACATCACATATTCATGCCATGTTCATGCATCATATTGTTGCATATGCTTGCGTATTGATTACCGACATCGTCCCTTCTCGATAGGTCTTGCTCCGAAGAGTGTTCCAGAGTACCTGTGTGTGAAGCAGTGCCCCTCTGTTGATCTACTAGGCAAGCAAAACCCCGTTGTTCATTCTGATACAATCCCACTCTCTCGCTCCTGCTCTCTTTTATTGCATTAGGACAACAATGATTCAACTGCTACTTTATGCTGCGGTAGTTGAACCCATTCCTCTGCATGACCTGTCATTGCCACAGTAAATAGTTGAAACCCACTAGCATGTGTAGGAGTGGGTTGAGCCATGTTGTGTTCCTACCATGCCATGCCTGATATTGCTTAGAGTTGTGTTTGGTCTGATTCATTGGGAATGAATTGGAGTGTTATGCCATGTTCTGATGCTGGGAGTTAAGCGTGTGAACACGATTTGGTAAAGGTAGCGGTGAGAGGCCATGTAGGAGTACATGGTGGGTTGTCTCATTGGGACTGTCCCTAATAACTGAGTTCTATGTAAGTTGTCCAATGACTAGCTACTACCACACATTGGGCTTCGGGTGCTCCAAGCTCTCTCGACTTATTAACTGCGTTGATCTCTGTCCAGGAGTCGCAACTAGTTTCTGGTGTTTGTAGGTAGTGCTATTTTTCTACCGAGTGGCACCCTGTAGGGTGGGCTTGGGACAGACTAGGCACATGTGGTACGGTGTACCAAGTGTAGATCCATCCGGCGAGGTGGGCTTGGGAACCCTGCACACATCATTTGGGGCCGTGGGTGAAACCCCGGCTGGATCTCCTTGCGGATGGAACCCGAATAGGCGATAAACCTGGACTAGAGTCTTGCGTGGTTAGTCAGGTCGTGGACGACCCTCGCCAGGCTTCCGCTTGAAGGTTGCCGAGATACATGACATGTACATGGCGGTAAGTGGCGAGAGCGTGTGTGAAGAAGTACACCCCTGCAGGGTTATCATGATCTATTCGAATAGCCGGGTCCGCGGTTATGGACTTCTTGGATGCTTATGTGGTACATAGACAACTTGAAGTGGATACTCTAAAATGCTCAAGACAAGTGTGAGTGCTATGATGGCCTTCTCATAGGGAGACGGGAATGAATCCACATTAATGTATAGATGTGGTAATTAGTGGACTCGTGTGCGCTTTCTCACCTCAAAGAAGTTACTTGTAGTCGTAGAACAGGATAGCCACTTAGTCAAAGTTGGCTTGCTGCAGCCAAGCCCCACATTGCCTTCTTGATACTAATGCATGTATGATAGGATCTGATGTAAGTCTTGCTGAGTACCTTTGTACTCACGTTTGCTTTATTTATGTTTTGCGGATGAGACATCTGTCTCACTAGTAGTTCCGCTTGGACTTCGACGAGTAACTTGTTACCCCAGCTAGGATCTTGTACCCTTGGGAGGGACTTGTAGATAGTCAGGCTTCTCAGCCTTTTTCATTTGTAGATGTCTATACTCAGACATGTAATGCTTATGTTACTTGTATGCTCTGAATGATGGGTCATGAGACCCCTGTTTGTATTAAATTCTATGCGGCTCTTCTGGGCCTTTATCTATATGAGTTTGAGTTATGTTGTGATGCCATGTTGTACAACACATACTTGCATGTTATGCGTACGTGTGACGTGTATTGCTATGTGTGGGATCCGACAACCTAGTTGTCTATCCTTGGTAGCCTCTCTTATGGGGAAATGTAGTCTTGTGCTTCCACTGAGCCATGGTTGTCTGCTACAGCCCGGATTACTGGAGTCCTGTTAGCCCAGTTGCTACTGCTCCGGAACACTTAGACTGGCCGACATGTGTCCTTTTTCGTTCCTATGTCTGTCCCTTCGGGGAATTGTCACGCAGTGCCTACCGGAGTCCTGCTAGCCTGCTACAGCCCGTGTTCCCGGAGTCCTGTTAGCCCAGTTGCTACAGCCCGGATTCACTCGCTAATGACCGACACGTTCGATGCTGGGTCATGTATGCCTGTCCCTGTAAGTTAGTGCCACGTTGGGTTTACGACTAGTCATGTCGGCCCGGGTTCTCTGTCATATGGATGCTAGCGACACTATCATATATGTGAGTCAAAAGGCGCAAACGGTCCCCGGCCAGGTAAGGTGGCACCCGTGGGAATACCATGCGTGAGGCCGCAAAGTGATATGATGTGTTACATGCTAGATCAGTGTGACTTAGGATCGGAGTCCCGACATTAATGAAATACTTCGCCGAGCCTTGGGCTCGTTTTATCTCGGAGACATTCAGACAGGTCAAATCTTTGGTTTGAAACCTTTTGCGCTTTTATTTGCTTCTCGTGTTTTGTTTGACTTTAGCGAAAGCTAGTGTCGGTGTCAAAACCGACAGATCTCGGGTAGGGGGTCCCAAACTGTGCATCTGAGGATCGATGGTAACAAGGGATGATGGGGACACAATTTTTACCCAGGTTCAGGCCCTCTTGAAGGAGGTAAAACACTATGTCCTGCTTGATTATATTCAATGAGTATAGGGGTTACAAGAGTTGAACTACCTCGGGATCGTAATGGCTAAACCCTAGTTGTCTAGCCTATGAGAATTATGATAGCCTCTATGGACTAAACCCTCCGGTTTATATACACACCAGAGGGGCCTAGGGTTGTACAGAGTCGGTTTGTGGGGGGAAGGAAACAACATATCCGGACACCAATCTTGCCATCCAGGCATATAGGAGTCCTACCCGGACATGGGGGAAAGCATTCTGCTTGTATCTTCACGGCCCATCAGTCCAGCCCATATCAAATAGTCTGGACACCCGAGGACCCCCTAATCCAGGACTCCCTTAGTAGCCCCTGAACCAATCTTCGATGATGATGTGTTCGGCACGCAGATTGTCTTCGGCATTGCAAGGCGGGTTCCTTCTCCTGAACACATGAGGATAACTCCCTGCACAAAGGAACTATGTTCGGCTCTGTATAATTGATACAACCCTTAGCCATGAAGGCAAGATATCAAAAATAAAACAATGTCTTTTACCGACAACTTTTTTGGCGAAGTGTCACATTTGTCTCTTTAACATTTTGAACCATTTTCACGCCTCCCGTTTTGCGTTTCGAGGCATGGCCTCCATTGGCACGCCTTGTCAAAACAGAGATCGTGCCCTTGCGGGATTCTCATCAATACGGTTTTGGGTAATCCAACCATTCCTTTCACACGATCTCTTTGGGAATAGGCGAGTTTTAAGGCTTGAGTGGGGGGGGGGGCGTTTGCTATTTCACCACCTATAAGAGGGTAAAAAATCCCTTCTTTCTTCCCCACGCCTTCTTCTAGCTTCTGCCTTCCCATCGTCGAGCTCCCGCGCCCAAAACTTCAGTCCTTCCCACCGCCACCAACCTCCCCAGCCATGTATGGATCTGGCTCCAAGGGCAAGTGGGAGGCCTCCTCTGTCACCGAGAAGGACATCAAGGCGCTCTGAAGTGCGGGCTACTTGTCCTCGGATATCGTGTACATGCTCCCTGCCAAAGATCAGGTCATCCCCACTCAAGAGCTCGGCGAGAGGGCCTTATTCATCCCCTACTCCCTCCGAGGGCTAGGGTTTCCCCTCCACCCATTTGTTCGAGGTCTCATTTTCTACTATGGGTTAGATTTCCATGATCTGGCCCCAAATTCCTTCCTCCACATATCCTTGTTTATCGTCGTGTGCGAGGCTCTTCTCCGCATCCCCCACACTTCGGCCTATGGCTCAAGGTCTTCAATCTGAAGTCAAAGGTGGTCGACGGTCAGCATGCGGACAGCGGTGGGGCCATGGTAAGTAAGCTCCTCAATGCCGTCTGGCCAAAAGGGGCCTTCGTCGAGACTGTCAAGGTGTGGCGACAAGAGTGGTTCTACATCACCGAACCCCGCGTCGCCAAGTGGGCGGCTGAGTGAGTCCTGGATTATGGGGTCCTCAGGTGTCCGGGCTGTGTAGCATGGGCCGGACTAATGGGCCATGAAGATACAAGATAGAATGCTTTCCCCCGTGTCCGGGTGGGACTCTCCTTTGCGTGGATGGCAAGCTTAATGTTCGGATGTATAGTTTCCTTTCTCTGTAAACCGACTCTGTACAACCCTAGGCCCCTCCGGTGTCTATATAAACCGGAGGGTTTAGTCTGTAGAGGCTATCATAAATCATATAGGCTAGACATCAAGGGTTCAACCATTACGATCTCGAGGTAGATCGACTCTTGTAACCCCTATACTCATCAAAGTCAATCAAGCAGGACGTAGGGTATTACCTCCATTAAGAGGGCCTGAACCTGGGTAAACATTGTCTCCCCCTTGTCTCCTGTTACCTTCGATCCTCGGACGCACAGTTCGGGACCCCCTACCCGAGGTCGGCCGGTTTTGACACCGACATTGGTGCTTTCATTAAGAGTTCCACCGTGTCTTCGAGGGCAGGATCGATGGCTTGCCTTGTCATTAACGACAACATTACCTCTGGAGAGGCCCTTGCTCTGGGACAGCTCCTCCAGCTTGGTGTTCTCACCATGGGCGCCCATGCGGCCTTTAAGCCAAAGGCAGCCCTCGATATCGCTAAACATTGTCTTCACGTCGGCCTTGAACTCCTCGAAAAGAAGGATCCAACAGATGTCTCATCCTTAAACTAGCTACTTGATCACATCGCCGCCCTGGGGGTTGCAACAGACTATGATCAGTTGTGCTTGAACACGATTAGAGGGAAATCAGGTCCCCGCCGATCACCCATCTGGTAGCGGTCGTAGAGGAACAAGCCGAGAATACTTCTCGCCCTAAGTTAAGAACAAGCTATGTTCGGATTTCCGAGTCCTACGGGCCGGATACCCATCTTCGAGAAGATACCCCATATCCTCTGAACATAGAACCAAGCATTAAGCCCGAAGGCTGCCAGGACACTCCAGACCCTGGGTCGGTGACCTCGCAAATTCTTCAAACTCCGGATGCAATAATGGGTCAGGGTTCGGATTTTAGCCCACCCACCCACCACAAGCAATATTCCCCAAGCAATTCAGGTCCTCCAGACGTATGTGACCTAATGTATGTACGGCAGCAACTTGAGGAAACGGTCCACCACTTTTGGGCCAGATTCCTCCTTGTCAAAAACAAGATCAAGGATTGCTGCGAAAATGACGTGGTTTCGGTATTTTCCGCAACTGTATGGATGAGGGAATCCTTAACGCCCTCAACCGCCGCCGCATACTCCAATTTGCAGATTTGGCACACATCTTACAGAAGTACATCACAATGGAAAGCACCTGGAAGGCCCAAACAGCTCGGTGGGAACCTCCTGCCTTCAAGCAGCCCACCAGACGGACAAAAAGGATGCACCCCTACGGGGCACCAGATCATCATCCCATGGAAAAAATATTCAAGCCCTTTACAGGACACAGAACTGTCCTTGACGACCTGCTCGATAAATCTTGTCAGATACATACGACGCCAAATACCGAACCAACACATAGCCTTCGGGCATGTTGGGTACTCCGGCAGGTGGCTAAGAGCGGTGAGGCCATCCTCACCAGCATTACTCCAGAGAGGCACTCTTTGGAGGATGCCGATCTCAACATTTTTACGATCTTCGAGACCTTTTCTTCCAACAACCAACGAAAAAGAGCATCACGCAACCTTGTCGAAGTCAACCAGGTAGCTGCAATAAATCCTTGGAATGACATGGCGATAACCTTCACCGCCGATGACGAGCCAAGGGCTAGATCAGTCCGAGCACCAGCCGCTTTGGTCTTAAACCCAATAGTAGACGGCTTTTGGCTCACCAGAGTGCTCATGGACATCGGCAATGGATTGAACCTCATCTACGAAGATACGCTCCAGAAAGTGCAGATGGATAAAAGTCGCATTGAGCAAAGCGGCACCACTTTCCGAGGCATCATCCCCAGTCGAGAAGCACGAAGCTCGGGGAAGATCAAACTCGACATCGTATTCGGCACGCCAGAGAACTATAGGTCCGAAGAGTTGCTCTTCCACGTGGCACCTTTCCATAGTGGATATCTTTCCCTGTTAGGGCGAGAAGCATTCATATGCTTTCAAGCCATACCTCATTACGGGTACATGAAGCTCAAAATGCTAGGGCCCAATGGAGTTATCACTATCACTAGTGATCCGGATATAACACTCCGCGCCGAAAAGAAAACTGCATCCCTGGCCCTCGAGGCGCTATCCGAGGCCCTTGCGGCCAAGGAATTAACCACTCTGCGCTCTACAGTGGATAAGGACGATGTAATCCTCGACAAGAGGCCCAAATCCACTTCCTTTTAGCTAGCAAATGAAATAGTCAAATTTCAAGTACAGCCAATGGATCCTAATAAAGTAGCCATTGGAGCACAACTGGCTCCAACGATCGACACCACTTTAAGAGCGTTTCTGCGCGAAAATTGGGACATCTTTGCCTGGCATCCTTCGGATATGCCAGGAATCCCATGCAGACTGGCCGAACACAGCCTCAATATAATAAAAGGGTTTAAACCAGTCAAGAAAACGCTGCGGCGATTTTCCGAACCCAAGCGACAAGCCATGGGGGAGGAGCTAGCCAAACTACTTGAATTCGGGTTCATCAGAGAGATCAAACACCCGGACTGGCTACCAAACCTGGTCATGGTGCCAAAGAAGGACAAATCCTGGCACCATTGTATCAATTTCAAAGACCTCAATAAGGCCTGCCCTAAGGACCCCTTCCCACTGCCCCGCATTGACCAAATCATTGATGCAACTGCAGGACACGATTCACTATGCTTCCTCGATGCATACTCCGGATACCATCAATTTAAGATGAAGGAATCTAATCAGGCCGCAACGGCATTCATTACTCCGTATGGGCCTTTCTGCTTCAACAATATGCCTTTTGGACTCAAAAACGCCAGCACCACCTACCAATGCATGATTCAAACATGCCTGGAAAAACAAATTGGCAAGACGGTGGAGGCATATGTAGATGATTTAGTCATAAAAACTAAACATGTCGAATCATTGGTGGACGACTTGCGCCTTACATTCAACAACCTCCAAACATATGACATACGGCTCAATCCGGAAAAATGTATTTTCAGTGTCCCGGCCGGAAAGCTGCTTCGGTCATCATTTCCAATAGAGATTTTGAAGCAAATCCAGCCAAAGTCGAAGCCTTGTCACAATTGGCAACGCCAACAGTCCTAAAGCAGTTCCAAAAACTAGCTGGGTGCGTGGCAGCCTTGAGCCGCTTTATCTCCAGATTGGAGAAAAGGCACTGCCGCTTTATCGCCTGCTCCGACATACCGACCACTTTGATTGGATGGATGCGGCAACATCCAGATTGGAAGAAATAAAAACTCTGTTAGCAAACAACCCAATCCTTGCCGCACCAAACGCCGACGAACCTATGCTACTGTACATATCATCAACTTACCAGGTAGTGAGTGTTGTGCTCATCGTCGAACGAGAGGAAGAGGACACAAATTCCCTCCCCAAAAACCAATGTAGTATGTATCGGCGGTCCTTACACCATGTAAATCCCGATACCCACACTATCAAAAGATAGCGTATGCGGTCTTCATGGCATCTCGAAAGCGGCGTCACTACTTTCAAGAGTGCTCGATCACGGTGGCTTTTGAGGTGACACTCAACGACATCATAACATAATCGAGACACCACCGGCCTCATTGCCAAGTGGGCTATCAAGCTGTTACCATTTAAAATAACATACAAGCCACACCGAGCTATTAAATCTCATGTGTTAGCGGACAGAAGCCGAACTCCCTAAAGTGTACAACACATACTCCGATTGGGTGATGCACTTCGACGGCTCCAAAATGTTAGCCCGATTGGGGGCTGGTGTCAACCTAACTTCCCCTACAGGGGACACAGTCCGTTATGTATTAAAAATCATGTATACAGACTCCAATAATGCAGCCGAATATGAAGCGCTATTGCATGGACTCTGGATGGCCGTTTCTATGGGCATATAAAGCCTTGAGGTGCGTGGGGATTCAAACCTCGTGATATCTCAAATAAATGGATAATTCGATGCAAAAGATCGAAAGATGGCGGCCTACTGCAACGCCGTACTCAAAATATCACCTTGGTTTGAGGGGCTCGAGTTTCATCATCTGGCTCGAGACAGTAATCAAGCAGTGGACATCCTTGCTTGAATGGGCGCTAAACATGACCCCGTCCCATATAACACCTTTTTGGAAATGCTTTTTTAAGCCATCTATGGTATGGCAGGACGAGAGCGGAAATACCAGTAAGGCACCGACCACGCCCCCAGACACCGAACATGATTCAGATATCATCGGGGGCACGGGAACTGAACCAACACCTTCCGCCAATGTAATCATGGCGGTTATTGCTCCATGGACCGAACCCTTCTTAGCCTACCTTAATATGAGGAGCTCCCTGATAATCAGAACGAGGCCTGTCGCATAGTACGACGCTCTAAAGCCTACAAAGTTCACGAAGGAGAACTCTAGAAGAAAAGCACTACTGGAGTGAGGGAGTCCTGGATTACGGGGTCCTCGGGTGTCCGAGCTGTGTAGCATGGGCCGGACTGATGGGCCATGAAGATACAAGATAGAAGGCCTTCCCCCGTGTCCGGATGGGACTCTACTTTGCGTGGGTGGCAAGCTTAACGTCTGGATGTGTAGTTTACTTTCTCTGTAAACCAACTCTGTACAACCCTAGGCCCCTCCGGTGTCTATATAAACCAGAGGGTTTAGTCCGTAGAGGCTGTCACAAATCATATAGGCTAGACATCTAGGGTTTAGCCATTACGATCTCGAGGTAGATCAACTCTTGTAACCCCTATAGTCATCAAATACAATCAAGCAGGACGTAGGGTTTTACCTCCCTTAAGAGGGCCCGAACCTGGGTAAATATCATGTCCCCCTTATCTCCTGTTACCTTCGATCCTCAGATGCACAGTTCGAGACCCCCTACCCGAGGTCGGCCGGTTTTAACACCTATATTGGTGCTTTCATTGAGAGTTCCACTGTGTCGTTGATGGCGGGATCGATGGTTCGCTTTGTCATTAACGACAACATTACCTCTGGAGAGACCCTAGCTCCGGGACAGCTCCTCCAGCTCGGCAGTTTCACCATGGGCGCCCGTGCAGCCTTCAAGCCAAGTGCAGCCCTCAAGATCGCTAAACATCATCTTCGCGTCGGCCTTGAACACCTCGAAAAGATGGATCTAGTAGATGTCTCGTCCTTAAATGAGCTACTTGATTGCATCACCACCCTGGGAGTTGCAACAGATTATGATCGGATTGGGCTTAAACCCGATCAGAGGGAAATCAGGTCCCCGCCGATCACCCATCTGGTAGCGGTCGTAGAGGAACAAGCCGATAATACTTCTCCCCTAAGTTAAGAACATGCTATGTTTGGATTTCCGAGTCCTGCAAGCCGGATACCCATCTTTGGGAAGAGACCTCATTTCCTCCGAACATAGAACCAGGCGTTGAGCCCGAAGACCGCCAGGACACTCCGGACCCTTGGTCGGTGACCTCGCAAATTCTTCAAACTCCGGATGCAATAGTGGGTCAGGGTTCAGATTTTAGCCTGCCCACCCACCACAAGAAATATTCCCCAAGAAATTCAGGTCCTCCAGACGTATGCGACCTAATGTATGTACGGCAGCAACCCGAGGAAATAGTCCACCACTTTTGCGCCAGGTTCCTCCTTGTCAAAAACAAGATCAAGGATTGCTGCGACGACGACGCGGTGCAATATTTCGCCGCAATTGTACGGACGAGGGAATCCTTAATGCCCTCAACCGCCGCCGCATACTGCACTTTGCAGATCTGGCACACATCGTACAAAAGTACAGTGCAATAGAAAGCACCTGGAAGGCTCAAACAGCTTGGTGGGAACCTCCTTCCTTCAAGCAGCCCACCAGAATAACAAAAAAGATGCGCCCTTACGGGGCACCTGATCATTGTCCCATGGACAAAAAAGTCAAGCCCTTTACGGGACACAGAAATTTCCTTGATGACCTGCTCGATAAACCCTGTCATATACATAACGCCGAATACCGAACCAACACATAGCCTTCGGGCATGTTGGGTACTCCGGCAGGTGGCTAAGAGCGGTGAGGACATCCTCACCAGCATTCCTTGGCACTCTTTGGAAGATGCCGATCTCAACGTTTTTACGATCTTCGAGACCTTTTCTTCCAGCAACCGGTGAAAAAGGGCATTATGCGACCTTGCCGAAGTCAACCAGGTAGCCGCAATAAATCCTTGGAATGACATGGCGATAACCTTCACCGTCGATGACGAGCCAAGGGCCAGATCAATCCGAGCACCAACCTCTTTGATCTTAAACCCAATAGTAGATGGCTTTCGGCTCACCAAAGTGCTCATGGACGGCGGTAGTGGATTAAACCTCATCTACGAAGATATGCTCCAGAAAATGCAGATGGCCAAAAATCGCATTGAGCAAAGCGGCACCACTTTCTGAGGCATCATCCCCAGCCGAGAAGCAATAAGCTCGAGGAGGATCAAACTGGATGTCGTATTCGGCACGTCAGAGAACTATAGGTCCGAAGAGTTGCTCTTCCACATGGCACCTTTCCATAGCGGATATCACGCTCTGTTAGGGCGAGAATCATTCATACGCTTTCAAGCCATACCTTATTACGGGTACATGAAGCTCAAAATGCCAGGACCCAATGGAGTTATCAGTATCACTAGTGATTCGGATATAGCACTCCGCGTTGAAAACAAAACCGCATCCCTAGCCCTCGAGACGGTATCCGAGGCCCTTGCGGTCGATGAATTAACCACTGTGCGCTCTAAAGTGGACAGGGATGATGTAATCCTCGACAGGAGGCCCAAATCCACTTCCTTTAAGCCAGAAGACGAAATAGTCAAATTTCAAGTACACCCAACGGATCCTAATAAAACAACAGCCACTGGAACACTACTGGATCCAACGATCGACGCCGCTTTAAGAGCGTTTTTGCACGAAAATTGGGACATCTTTGCCTGGCATCCTTCAGATATGCCAGGAATCCCACGCAGACTGGCCGAAGACAGCCTCAATATAATAAAAGGGTTTAAACCAGTCGAGCAAACGCTGCGGCAATTTTCTGAACCCAAGCGACAAGCCATGGGGGAGGAGCTAGCCAAACTACTTGAATCTGGGTTCATCAGAGAGATCGAACACCCGGACTGGCTAGCAAACCTGGTCATGGTGCCAAAGAAGGACAAATCCTGGCGCTTTTGTGTCGATTTCAAAGACCTCAACAAGGCCTACCCTAAGGACCCCTTCTCACTGCCCCGCATCGACCAAATCATTGATGCAATGCAGGACACGATTCACTGTGCTTCCTCGATGCATACTCCGGATACCATCAAATTAAGATGAAGGAATCTGATCAGGCCGCAACGGTATTCATTACTCCGTATGGGCCTTTCTGCTTCAACAATATGGCTTTTGGACTCAAAAACGCCAGCGCCACCTACCAACGCATGATTCAAACATGCTTGGAAAAACAAATTGGCAAGACTGTGGAGGCATATGTAGATGATGTAGTCATCAAAACTAAATATGTCGAATCATTGGTGGACGACTTGCGCCTCACATTTGACAACTTCCAAACATATGACATACGGCTCAATCTGGAAAAATGCGTTTTTGGTGTCCCGGCCGAAAGTTGCTCGGGTTCATTGTTTCCAATAGAGGAATCGAAGCAAATCTAGACAAAATTCGAGCCTTGTCACAATTGGCAACACCAACAGACCTAAAGCAGGTCCAAAAACTAGCTGGGTGCGCGGCAGCCTTGAGCCGCTTTATCTCCAGATTGCGAGAAAAGGCACTACCGCTTTATCACTTGCTCTGACGTACCAATCACTTTGAATGGACGGATGTAGCGACGGACGAGTTGGAAGAAATAAAAACTTTGTTAGCAAACAACCCAATCCTTGCTGCGCCAAACGTTGGCGAACCTATGCTACTGTACATATCAGCAACTCACCAGGTAGTGAGTGTTGTACTCGTTGTCGAACGAGAGGAAGAGGGACACAAATTCCCACTCCAAAAACTAGTATACTATGTATCGGCGGTCCTTACACCATGCGAATCCCGATACCCGCACTATCAAAAGATAGCGTATGTGATCTTCATAGCATCTCGAAAGCTGCGGCACTACTTTAAAGAGTGCTCGATCACGGTGGCCTCCGAAGTGCCACTCAACGACATCATAAACAATCGAGATGCCACCGGTCGCATTGCCAAATGGGCTATCCAGCTCTTACCATTTGAAATAACATACAGGCCATGCCAACCTATTAAATCTCAGGTGTTGGCCGACTTTGTCGCCGAATGGACAGAAGCCGAACTCCTTAAAGAGTACATCACATACTCCAACTAGGTGATGTATGTCGACGGCTCCAAAATGTTAGCCGGATTGGGGGCTGGTGTCATCCTAAAATCCCCTACAGGGGACACAGTCTGTTATGTATTACAAATCATGTATACGGACTCCAATAACATTGCCGGATATGAAGCGCTCCTACATGGACTCCGGATGGCCGTTTCTATGGGCATACAACACCTTGAGGTGCGTGGGGATTCGAACCTCGCGATATTGTAATAAATGGAGAATTCGACGCAAAAGATCCATAGATGGCGGCCTACCACAACGCCATACTCAGATTATCAGCTCAGTTTGAGGGGCTCGAGTGTCATCATGTGGCTCGAGACAGTAATCAAGCAACGGACATCCTTGTTCGAATGGGCGCTAAATGCGACCCCGTCCTGCCTAACACCTTTTTGGAAAGGATTTTTAGGCCATCTGTGGTATGGCAAGACGAGAGCAGAAATACCAGTCCGGCGCCGATCACACCCCCGGACGCCGAACATGATTCGGATATCATCGGGGGCTCGGGCGCTGAACCAACGCCTTCCGCTCATGTAATCATGCCGGTTATTGCAACATGGACCGAACCCTTCTTGGCCTACCTTAATAGGCAGGAGCTCCCTGATGATCAAAATGAGGCCCGTCGCATAGTTCGATGCTCCAAAGCCTACAAAGTTCACAAAGGAGAACTCTACAAGAAAAGCACTACTGGAGTTCTTCAAAGATATATCTCCGAATAGGAGGGGTAGCAGCTCTTGGCCGAAATACACGCTGGCGTCGGCGGCCATCACGCCACAACTCAGGCCCTTGTAAGCAAAGCCTTCCGTACAGGCTTCTTCTGGCCCACGGCCCAAGCAGATGCACACGCCCTTGTACAGCGCTGTGTAGGATGCCAGCTCTTTGCCAATCAAAGCCATATGCCACCCACTGCCCTAAGAACTATCCCCATTACCTGGCCTTTTGTGGTCTGGGGGCTAGACAAGGTCAGACCCCTTAAAGGGGGAAGCCATAAGAAGAAATATTTATTGGTCATGGTGGATAAATTCACTAAGTGGATAGAGGCCAAACCAGTAAAAATAGCTGAAGCCGGACCGGTGATAGATTTTATATCCGGTGTCGTACACCGTTATGGTGTCCTGCACAGCATTATCACTGGCAATGGCTCTAACTTCATAGCCGATGAGGTAAAAAATTGGTGTGCTAACCTAGGCATCAAGCTCGATTACGCCTCCGTATATCACCCTCAAACAAACGGTCAAGTTGAGCGGGGCCAATGGCCTGATAATGAGCGGCATCAAACCCAGACAAGTGTGATCCCTAAAGGAGTCGGATAAACACTGGGTCGAGGAACTCGATTCCGTACTCTGGGGGCTGCGGACCATGCCCACTGGCATGACCGTATACACACCATTCTTCATGGTGTACGGCGCAGTGGCTGTCTTGCCCCACAACATTATCATGATTCACCTCGAGTGTGCATGTATGAAGAGAGAGAGGCCGAGCTCGATCGACGGGACGACTTAGATGGCCTGGAGGAGGAGCGTGATGTCGCAAAAGCCCGTTCCGCATTCTATCAACAACAAGCTCGAAGATACCAAAGCAGAGAAGTGCGGGCAAAGACTTATAACATCGGTGAGCTCGTTTTACGCCTCCCAGAGAAGAAAAAGGACAAACTCAGAAAAAAATGTGAAGGTCCCTTCATTATATATGAAGTTCTCACGGGAAGAGCCTACCGCCTTCACAATGCATCGGGTAATCGCTTAGAGCCGAACACTTGGAACGCTGCCCGGCTCCGAAGATTCTACGCATAAAGTATGACCATGCTTCTTATTCATTATTTTGTCTCCTTTTCAAAATTTTCCTCTTTTCGTTTTATACGTTTCCCATGGTGTGTTCGAATAGGCCGAACACTTGAGGGGTACACATCCTTAAATATACACACCCCGCCACGACTGGGGGCTTCTGTAAGTAGAAGCTTATTATTATACCAAGCCTAGAGCTCACAATATATGTGTCGTTTGCGGATATACATCCTTCTTGCTATTATATGCACCTCTATGACTTAAGTTTTTTGCCAAGCTGGGTTTCCTCGCTCCTATGCTTATGCCCTACGTTCCCGATTGTTCGGCTAGGGCATAAAGGGAGCACCTATGCGATTGTTACAACCGGGTTATCCGAACATGTACCTCAGACAGGTGAAGCCGAAAGCTAGTGTTCTTAAGGGAATAATTGGTCGGCACTAAAACGACATATTGTTGCCATATTGCAACCATCTTTAAGCACTTCGAGACGGTTTTTCTGTACTACGGACCACATGCCCCGACACGTGTAATCATAATATGCCGACCCAAGGAAAGGAACCTTTAACAGAACTATTTTCCTTGGAATATGTCTCTTACATATGTAATATAACATACATCCCGAACTCGAATTTTTTGTCTGTTTGAGCACAATGACTGGGTTGCCTGGTTTTCGGGAAGATACTTCCTTTTGTCCTAAGTATCCGGAAACACTCCACCATTTTGGTCCGGAGGTTAAAGCCGAAAGCCTACAATGAAAAAATCATTTCACATGTTCGGATCAAACCAAAGGTTGATCATAAATGTACATTGACACATTAAATCAAAAACATATTCCTTCTCTATTCCGTCTATAAGGTTGTCTAATCTCCAGTCATCCTGCGAATATTTTGCAACGATCATTACTTGATCATAGACCAAATTTAAAGGGATTTCCTTCCCATCTGGTCCCTGTGGTCCTACTCGGCCCATATGATTTGGATCTAGTTTCGAGAAGCGTGTCTTCACCAACCAACTACGTGGGAACAGTTATGAGCACTCGACGTTGTGGTATCAGCCGACTTCTTAACGTCAGTGACTGAGTGGCGCGTGCCAAATTAGGCTGGAACGCCTGCTCTTGTTTTAGGGAGGCTAGGTCGGCTTAACGCCGCGTACACAACATGCAGGTGTGCAATAGGCGATGGGCCCAGACCCCTGCGCACATAGGATTTAGACTGGCGTGCTGACCTCTCTGTTGTGCCTAGGTGGGGTTGTGACGTGTTGATCTTCCGAGGCCGGGCATGACCCAGGAAAGTGTGTCCAGCCAGAGGGATCGAGCGTGTTGGGTAATGTGGTGCACCCCTGCAGGGAAGTTTATCTATTCGAATAGCCGTGTCCCTCGGTAAAAGGACAACCCGAAGTTGTACCTTGACCTTATGACAACTAGAACCGGATACTTAATAAAACACACCCTTTCAAGTGCCAGATACAACCCAGTGATTGCTCTCTCACAAGGCGATGAGGAGAGGATCTCCGGGTAGGATTATGCTATGCGATGATACTTGGTGAACTTACCATCTACTCTCTTATTTATGCTTCAAGATGGAGGCTGCCAGAAGCGTAGTCTTCGATAGGACTAGCTATCCCCCTCTTATTCTGGCATTCTACAGTTCAGTCCACAGATAATATCCATTTCATTGATACCAATGCACATGTAGTGTAGATCCTTCCTTGTGAGTACTTTGGATGAGTACTCATGGTTGCTTTTCTACTTATTTTCCCCTTTTCCCGGATATTGCGATCATATGATGGAGTCCAGGAGCCAGAGGATCACGAGGATGATTCTACGTGGAGTTTGACTTCGAGGAGTAGTTAGGAGGTTCTAGGCAGGAGGCCTTGCCTTTTCGATCGTTGCTACTTTTGTGATAGCCTTCTTAAGGCAAACTTGTTTAACTTATGTTTGTACTCAGATATTGTTCCTTCCGCTGACTCGTCTATGATCGAGCTCTTGTATTTGAGCCCTCGAGGCCCCTGGCTTGTAATATGATGCTTGTATGACTTATTTTATTTTCAGAGTTGTGTTGTGATATCTTCGCGTGAGTCCCTGATCTTGATCGTACACATTTCCGTGTATGATTAGTGTATGATTGAATCGGGGGCGTCACACCCACTTCCTATGCATAGGGATTTTGTGAGAAAAGAACTTTTGGGAGCAAGAATCAACTAGCATTGGAATGCAAAACAAGTGCAATTCAAAATTTTCAACACATAGAGAGGAAACTTGATATTATTGCAATACCTACAAGCATATGTTCCTCTCTCGTAATAATTTTCAGTAGCATCATGAATGAATTCAACAATATAACTATCACATAAAGCATTCTTTTCATGATCTACAAGCATGGAAATTTTATTACTCTCCACATAAGAAAATTTATTCTCATCAATAGTAGTGGGAGCAAACTCAACAAAATAACTATCATGTGATTGAAAACTAAAATCATGATGACAAGTTTCATGATTATCATTATTGTTTATAGCATACATGTCATCACCATAATCATCATAAATAGCAACTTTGTTGTCATAGTCAATTGCAACCTCTTCCAAAATAGTGGATTCATCACTAAATAAAGTCGTGACCTCTCCAAATCCACTTTCACTATAATCATGATAAATAGGCGGCATGCAATCATCATAATAAATTTTCTCATCTAAACTTGGGGGACTAAAAATATCATATTCATCAAATATAGCATCCCCAAGCTTATGGCTTTGCATATCATTAGCATCATGGATATTCAAAGAATTCATACTAACAATATTGTGATCATTCAAATATTTTGTGCCAAACATTTTATTAACTTCTTCTAACAATTGAGCACAATTTTTTGAACCATCATTTTCAAGAAAGATATTATAAAGATGATCAATAATATGATGCAACCTCAATTCCATTTTTTGTAGTTTTCTTTTATAAACCAAACTAGTGATAAAACAAGAAACTAAAAGATTCAATTTCAAGATCTAAAGATATACCTTTAGGCACTCACCTCCCCGGCAACGGTGCCAGAAAAGAACTTGATGTCTGCTACGCAACTTTATTCTTGTAGACACATGTTGGGCCTCCAAGCGCAGAGTTTTGTAGGACAGTAGCAATTTTCCCTCAAGTGGATGACCTAAGGCTTATCAATCCGTGAGAGGTGTAGGATGAAGATGGTCTCTCTCAAACGACCCTGCAACCAAATACAAGAAATCTCTTGTGTCCCCAACACACCCAATACAATGGCAAATTGTATAGGTGCACTAGTTCAGCAAAGAGATGGTGGTAAAAGAGTAATATGGATGGTAGAAATATATTTATATAATCTGAATAAATAAAAACAGCAAGGTAGCAAATAGTAAACGGGCACAAAAACGGTATTGCAATGCTTGAAAATGAGGCCTAGGGTCCGTACTTTCGCTAGTACAACCTCTCAACAATGCTAATATAATTGGATCATATAACCGTCCCTCAACGTGCAATGAAGAATCACTCCTAAGTTCCTATCTAGCGGAGAACATAAGACAGAATTGTTTGTAGGGTACGAAACCACCTCAAAGCTATTCTTTCCGATCAATCTATCCTAGAGTTCGTATTAAAATTACATGAAGCTATTCTTTTCGATCGATCTAACCAAGAGTTCATACTAAAATAACACCAAAGCAGATTCATAATATTCAATCCAACACAAAGAACTTCAATGAGTGCCCCAAGATTTCTATTGGAGGAACAAAGACAAGAACGTGCATCAACCCCTATGCATAGATTACCCCAATGTCACCTCGGGAATCCGCGAGTTGAGTGCCAAAACATATATCAAGTGAATCAATACGATACCCATTATCACCACGAGTATTCAATTGCAAGACATATATCAAGTGTTCTCAAATCCATAAAAGTATTCAATCCAATAACAATGAAATCTCAAAGGGAAAAACTCAATTCATCACAACAAGATAGAGAGGGGAAAACACCATATGATCCGACTATATTAACAAAGTCCGCGATACATCAAGATCGTGACATCTCAAGAACACGAGAGAGAAAGATTAAACACATAGCTACTGGTACAAACCCTCAGCCCCGAGGGTGGACTACTCCCTCATCGTGGTGGCCCCCAGGATGATGAAGATGGCCACCGGAGATGATTCCCCCTCCTGCAGGGTGCCAGAAAGGTTCTAGATTGGTTTTCAGTGGCTACAGAGCCTTGTGGCGGCAGAACTTCCGATCTAGGTTAACCCTGAGAGTTTTGGAATATTTCTGAATTTATAGGGTAAAGAGGGGGGGGGGGTGCGGGAGGCCATCGAGGTGGGCACAACCCACCTGGGCGCTCCTGGGCCCCAGATGCGCCCTGGTGGGTTGTGCCCCCTCGAGGCACCCCCCAGGTGCCACTCTGGCCCACCCTGGGTGTTCTGGTCCATAAAAATTCTCTCAAAACTTTCGTGGTGTTTGGACTCCAGTTGATACTGATTTTCTGTGATGTAAAAACAAGCAAAAAACAGCAAGTGGCACTGGGCACTGGCTGAATAGGTTAGTCCCAAAAAATGATATAGAGTTGCTATAAAATGATTGTGAAACATCCAATAATGATAAGATAACAACGTGAATACTTCATAATTATAGATATGTTGGAGACGTATTAGCGATTATATGAGTAGAACTGCTAATGATGTCAAGCTTATTAGTAAACATGCTTCCATGGTTACAACTCAAGTAGAACAAGTACTTAAGGCACAGGATGATTTGCTTAATGAGTTGAATAGTAAGAATAATGATAATGTTGTTAGGGTTATGACTAGAGGTGGTAAGACGACCCAGGAACCTTTGTATCCCGAAGGCCATCCTAAGATAATTGAGCAAGATTCTCAAAGAGTTAATACTGATGCACCCAGTCCTAGTAATAAAAAGAAAAAGAAACCTAATAGGACTTTGCATGCTTCTAGTGAACCTGCTATTGATACAACTGAGAATCGCAATGATATTTCTATTTCTGATGCTGAGACATAGTCTGGTAATGAACATGAACCTAGTGCTAATGTTAATGATGATGTTCATGTTGATTCTCAACCTAGTAATGATAACGATGCAGAGATTGAACCTGCTATTGATCTTGATAACCCACAATCAAAGAATCAACATTATGATAAAAGAGACTTTGTTGCTAGGAAACATGGTAAAAAAAGAGAACCATGGGTTCAGATACTCATGCCCTTTCCTCCTAAGCCATACAAGAAAAAGGATGATGAGGATTTTGAGCGCTTTGCTGAAATGATTAGACCTATCTTTTTGCGTATGCGTTTGACTGATATGCTTAAAATGCCTCCCTATGCTAAGTGTATGAAAGAAATTGTTACTAATAAAAGGAAGATACCGGAAGTTGAGATTTCGACCATGCTTGCTAATTACACTTTTAAGGGTGGAATACCAAAGAAACTTGGAGATCCAGGAGTACCTACTATGCCATGCTCCATTAAAAGAAACTATGTTAAAACTGCTCTATGTGATCTTGGAGCTGATGTTAGTGTTATGCCTTTCTCTTTTTATCGTAGATTTGAATTGAATAAGTTGACACCTACTGAAATTTCTTTGCAAATGGCTGATAAATTAACTGCTATACCCATCAGTATTTGTGAGGATGTGCCTGTTGTGGTTGCAAACATTACTATCTTAATGGACTTTGTTATTCTTGATATTCCCGAGGACGACAGTATGTCGATCATCCTTAGTAGACCTTTTTTGAAAACTGCAGGGGTTGTTATTGATTGCAACAAAGGCAATGCCACTTTTCATCTTAATGGTAATGAGCATACGGTACACTTTCCGAAGAAACAACCTCAAGTTCATAATATCAATTCTATTGGAAAATTTTCAACTATTACTATTGGAGGTTTTGAATTCCCTCTTCCTACTGTCAAAAAGAAATATGATATTCTTATTGTTGGGGACATGCATATCCCTGTTGAGGTAACCTAGTGTTATTCGAAAATTCTTTGGTTTCATGTCACTCAGAAGAAGTCTATTTATAAGACTTGATCAACCTTGTTAATGGATTCCTTTTGATGAGCATGAGATGGATGAATTTAGAAAGCACAACTTTCTGTACCTACTTTTTTACTTTCTGTTATTTAGATTAAATAAAGCAAAAATAGTATTTTCTGTCTGTTTTCTAAATTATCCATACAATAAAAAATGTCCCGAAAATAAAATTTCTCCAAATGCCCTAAAAATTTAGTATGATTTTTTATAAAATATTTGAGAATTTCTGGCACTGAACACACACCAGGGGCCTCACCAGTGGCCCACAAGGGTGAAGGGCGCGCCCCTGCCCTTGTGGGCCCCACGTGCCCCCCTCCACTTATTCCAGCATCCATCCACTCCTTCTTCCTCCAGAAAAATCACTCCATAGCTCAAACCCGTGTTCTTGCTCATTTTGCTGCCATTTTCGATCTCCTTGCTCAAAGCTCCATTCACAAAACTGCTTTGGGGGATTGTTCTTCAGTATGTGACTCCTCTAATGGTCCAATTAGTTTTTTTCTAGTGCTTTATTTATTGCAAATTTTGGCTGCCTTGGTGACCCTTCTCTTGAGCTTGCATGTCAAATTTATATGGTCCAAAGTAGTTTTGATGCATGATATAGCCTCTAGGCACTTGTAGGAGTAGTTGCTATCAATCTTGTTGAGTTTGGTTCACTTTTATTTTGAGTCACTAAAAATTCCAGAAATTTTTCAGAGGAAGAAAAATGTCTAGGAAAATGTACCAAGGTGGTTCTTCAAGGAAGCAAGCACCGAGGCGTGCGATACGCTAACTGGACCCTAAACCACCAAGGGAAGATCAAGTAAAGCCGTGTGAATGGCCGTCAGATGAATTTATGGATCGTGCATGTTTCAAGGATGAATTCTATGACTACGTACAAAATGCCGGCCTTGAGGACTTCTTATCGGATAAGTGCTTACAATATTATTATCTCACAGATTCCTTTGTGCGGAGGTTTGAGTTTTCATCTAAGCATAATACACATACTGTCCTATTTGATCTTTATGATGAATCTTATACCATGGACATAGAAGACTTTTGTGATGCATGCAAAATTCCACAATGGGGCCTTCTTAGTGAGCCTCACAGATATGAATATAATGATTTCCTTGCTAGCATCACCGTTGGAGAAACTAGAAATATCACACAAGCCTCCATGGGGAGCATTCATTTTCCTGCCATACATTATTTTGCTCTCTTCTTAGACAGATGCATTAATGGTAAACATGATCATAGCCAACTTTGTGCATCGGATCTTAGTGTCCTCAAGTGTGCAGTGTTGAGTGATAAGCGATATAATTTAGGGGCTATTATTGCTAGGAGGTTACACCATAATGCTAAAGATGGAGATTTATTTGGTGGGATTTATGCAACTCGTTTAGCTAACTATTTGGGTGTACCCATAAGAGGGTATGATATTGAGTTGCCGCCTACTTTTCTAGATTATGAGGCTATGGTACGCTACCGGTTTCTTAAGAGGAACGAACAGTTCCTCCAGTACCGACTAATCTTTGACACATGGCACGCCGTCCATGTTGCTCTTCCTACTCTGCTTTCTTTAACTTTCAGGCAAATGGGCGATATTTTATAACTAGAGAGGAGGCAAACGAGTATGAGCGAATAGCGGAGTCTGCTCGCCTCCAGGAGGCAGCTCGCCAAGCAGTAGCTGCTGTATCTCAATACAACCCCGACTACAACTTTGGATATCCACCAGGCCAGCCATGGGCTTAGACCAACTTAGGCCAAAAGCCTAAGCTTGGAGGAGTACCTATTTCTCAACGACATTACATTCATGTTCACACACTTATTCTAGTTGCCGGTGTTCATACTTTTTCATTGTATTATCCATGTTAGTTTATTTCTTTTTCTTGCTTCCTTCTTGTGTGTTTTTTAAAACCTAAAGAAAAACCAAAAAAAATAGTTGTAGTTAGTTTACTTTCTATGAATTCTTAGTAGTAATATTAAAAGAAAACCCAAAAAGATTTCTCATTCTTCTTTTGCTTGTTGGGAGCTTTCCCGTGTAAATAGTTTTTCTCGTTCTTGTTTTACTTTCTTTAGAAAAACAAAAACTCCAAAAATATTTCAGTGTGTTTTTTCTTTGAAATTCTTTTCTTTTATTTGGGGGTCGAGAGGAGAAGACCACGATGAAAATGCTGAGTGGCTCTCATATGCATTATTGTTGATCTAACAAAGAGCCCATATTACCTTGTCTTCTCCATTTGAATAAATGTTTGCAGATTCCAGCTTAATCCAATGCACATGCACTATTTTTTTGATAGAATGACAGTAGGGGGAAAACCCCTACTTCTTTTTTCATATATCTATATAAATGGGAGGTTTACATAGGCATATCAGCTACTTTACATCTTTGTGTTAACCACACACATGGTGTGATTGAACAACCAATCAAAAAGTAGAGAGAAGTCTATACAATAGAAGTACAAAAAGTGATTAGAGCAACTCTATGTGCTGCCTTAACCCTATGTTGGAGTAAAATCAGATCTTCTTTGAAGAGTTTGAGCCAAGAACCCACACTAGGAGCCAGTCCTCTGAAGTGCTTATTGTTTCTCTCCTTCCATATGCTCCAAGCCGCGGTCAAGAATGTTTCAAAAAAGAAGGGGTTCCGCCAGGAGTATTTTGTGGCTTGAAGGAGAGTGAGGCAACATTGAAAGGGTGGCCAGTCAACGTGTAGCCTAGTCAAACATCTCTGACTAAAAGGACATGTAAAGATCATGTGGTCCATTGTCTCCTCAATGTGTTGTCCGCAGAGGATGCAATTGAAGTTGTTTCCAATATTGTAGTGTCTCCGCTTCAGCATGTTGCGTGTGTTGAGCCTGTCATGAAACAAGAGCCAACCAAACACTTTGATTTTCATAGTGCACTTGGACTTCCAAAGTTGATCGAATGCAGGATGTGTCTCCCCGTCTCTAAAGTAGTTATTGTAATAATAATTTGGTTTATAAAGAGTTGATCCCCAAGAATAGTTCCAGACATCATGGGGGAAATCCACGTTGATTATGACTGGATGTCATAGATCTCATCAAGAGCTTGGGGTGAGACTGGTATGTGAAAGGTTTCATGCAGGTCTGTGGTTGTCATTGCATCTGCTACAGACAAATCCTCTTGTATGGCAAACAAGAAAGCACGAGGGTGCGAGATCTGCAAAACCTCCTCCCTCCAAAGATCTTTCCAAAAGAGGGTCGGCGTTCCATCTACCAGCTAAACTCGAGAGATTCCTCGATAGATGGAGTCAGCTTTAGAATATCTTTCCACCAGAACGAACCAACCGGGTCAACAGCGTGTGGAATCTTGCCAACATAATGATTGTCCCATATAAGGTTAACCCATGGCACATCTTGTCTGTTAAAGAACTTGTGTAAGAATTTTAGCAATAGGGCCTCATTATGGATTTTCAAGTTGATCACCCC
Source organism: Triticum urartu (assembly GCF_003073215.2). Taxonomy (NCBI): domain Eukaryota; kingdom Viridiplantae; phylum Streptophyta; class Magnoliopsida; order Poales; family Poaceae; genus Triticum; species Triticum urartu. The sequence continues at coordinate 439,495,844 of NC_053023.1, forward strand.
TAATCCTCCTTTTTTCTTGGGTCTACAGACCATATCCCAAGCAGCCAGGGAGTTACATTTGTCTCCTTGTTCAGTTTTATTTGTCCCGAGGCATTTGCGTCTAATCTTATCAAGGATCTGGGTGAGTTTGGGCGGGAATTTGAGTGTTTACATGGCAAACACCAGCATGGACGTGACCGAGGCATTCAACCAAGAGAGTCTGCCACCGTACGACATCATTGCAATGGTGGGTGTAAGTTGCCTTACCAATCTGCAAACCAGAGGCAGAAACTCTTGGATTGAGGGTCGTGTAGTGCCCAGCGGGAGACCAAGGTAGGTGAAATGCATCGAACCAACTGCACACTCAAAGACTCTAGCAAGATTGGTCGTGGCAGTTGCATCAAGGTTGATCGGGATCATCGTGGATTTGTGGAAATTAATCTTGAGACCAATGAAGGAAGCATAGTCAGGCATGATCTACTTAACTAGAGTGGCTTGTCGTGTGCATGCAGGGAGGACAATGAGCGTGTCATCTGCATATTGAAGGAATGTTCGGTCGTGCACTATTATTATTATCCACACCGTTCGGTCGTGCAAGTGAAAGGCAATAATGACGACATATGATGAAATGATTGAGATGAGGAAAAGATGGTATGAATTTGACCTATCTTGTTTTTGGAAATATGATTAGTTCACCATTCCCGATTCGGCCTATTATGAATGGAACATGTTTGCAATGACAGTTAGAGATTATAGTTATTCATGCCATGCTTAATCAGCTAGGAGTTCATAATGGTTTACCTTGCGTGCCAACATGGAAATTAAAATGGTAGTGATGTAGTATGATAGGATTGTATCCTCCTTTGAATGATTCGAGTAGCTTGACTTGGCACATGTTCACACATGTAGTTGAAACAAAACCAACATAGCCTCCATGATATTTATGTTCATGGTGATTTATATCCTACTCATACTTGCATTCAATGTTGGTTAATCTCAATGCATGTTTATGACTGTAGTCGCTCTCTAGTTGGTCGCTTCCCAGTCTCTTTCTAGCCTTCACTTGTACTAAGCGGGAATATTGCTTGTGCATCCACTTCTATAAACCCCAAAGTTGTTCCATATGAGTCCACCATACCTTCCTATATGCGGTATTTACCTGTTGTTCCAAGTAAATTTGCATGTGCCAAAAACCTTCAAATGATAATCTGTTTTGTATGCTCGAATCACTCATGTATCAACTAGGGATGTCAATATCTTCCATGCTAGGTGGGTTATTCTCACAATGAGTGGACTCCGCTCATCATTCACGAGAAATTGGCTGGCAACCGGGATGGCCAGTCCCATGCTCAAATCAAATCAATATAATTGCAAACAAAACTCCCCCAGGATTGTTGTTACTTGGATGGTACCCGTTGTTTCGGACCAACTATGGAGTGTGCTTGTTGGTGGTGGGGGAGTATAAATTTTACCATTCTGTTTGGGAACCGCCTATAATGTATGTAGCATGGAAGATACCAAGATATCTTGGTTGTTATGTTGACAATGAAAGCATATCGCTCAAAATATTATTTATCTCTATTTCAAAACTCGAGCTCTGGCACCTCTGCAAATCCCTGCTTCCCTCTGCGAAGGGCCTATCTATTTACTTTTATTGCCGAGTCATCATCCTCTTATAATAAGCACCAGTTAGAGAGCACCATTATCATTTGTATGAATTGTTATTAATTTATATTAAGTATGTCTGTGACTGGATCTCTTTTACCATGAATTACAATGTCTAGTCAGTCCTTGACCTTCAGAGGTGCTCTGCATTTATGTTTTGCGGTCTCAGAAAGGGCTAGCAAGATACCATCTTGTTATATTATATCATGATTGTTTTGAGAAAGTGTTGTCATCCGAGATTTATTATTAGTACTCGCTAGTTGATTATGCCATTGATATGAGTAAATGTGAGACCTAAATGTTATTGTGAATATGGTTAGTTCATAGTCTATGTTGAAAACTTGAATGATGGCTTTACATATTTTCAACAACAAGACCAAATAGAGTTTGTAAAAGTTTCTCTTTATCACTTTTAGTTTGTCAACTGAATTGCTTGAGGACAAGCAATGGGTTAAGCTTGGGGGAGTTGATACGTCTCCATTGTATCTACTTTTCCAAACTCTTTTGCCCTTGTTTTGGACTCTAACTTGCATGATTTGAATGGAACTAACCCGGAATGACACTGTTTTCAGCAGAATTGCCATGGTGTTATTTTTGTGCAGAAATAAAAGTTCTCGGAATGACCTGAAAATTCACAAAGATCAGTTTTGGAATTAATAAAATATATTGGCGAAATAATCAAGTGAAGGGGGCCCACACCATGGCCACAAGGGTGGGGGGCATGCCCACCCCCCTGGGGTGCACCACCCGTCCTTGTGGGCCCCCTGGACCTCCACCGACCTCAACCCTAACTCCATATATTCATGTTCGGGGAGAAAAAAATCAAGGAGAAGGATTCATCGCGTTTTATGATACAGAGCCGCTGCCAAGCCCTGTTCTTCCTCAGGAGGGCAGATCTGGAGTCCGTTCTGGGCTCCGAAGAGGGGAATCCATCGCCATCATCGTCATCTACCATCCTCCGTCACCAATTTCATGATGCTCACCGTCGTGTGTGATTAATTCCATCATAGGCTTGCTGGACCGTGATGGGTTGGATGAGATTTACCATGTAATCGAGTTAGTTTTGTTAGGGTTTGATCCCTAGTATCCACTATGTTCTAAGATTGGTGTTGCTATGACTTTGCTATGCCTAATGCTTGTCACTAGGGCCCGAGTGCCATGATTTAAGATCTGGACCTATTACGTTTTCATCAATATATGTGTGTTCTTGATCCTATTTTGCAAGTCAATAGTTACCTACTACGTGTTGTGATCCGACAACCCCAGAGTGATAATAGTCGGGACCACTCCCGGTGATGACTGTAGTTTGAGGAGTTCAAGTATTCACTAAGTGCTAATGCTTTTGTCCAGTACTCTATTAAAAGGATGCCTTAATATCCCTTAGTTTCCAATAGGACCCCGCTGCCACGGGAGGGTAGGACAAAAGATGTCATGGAAGTTCTTTTCCATAAGCATGTATGACTATATTCGGAATATATGCCTACATTATATTGATGAATTGGAGCTAGTTCTGTGTCACCCTATGTTATAACTGTTGCATGATGAATGCCATCTGACGTAATTATCCATCATTGATCCATTGCCTACAAGCTTTTCACATATTGATATTTGCTTTGTTAATTTTCCGCTGCTACTGTTACAATTGCTATGAAACTATTACTGTTACACTTGCTACTGTTACCGTTACTTCCATACTACTTTGCTACTAAATATTTTGCTATAGATATTAAGTCTTTTAGGTGTGGTTGAATTGACAACTCAGCTGCTAATACTCGAGAACATTCTTTGGCTCCCCTTGTGTCGAATCAATAATTTTGGGTTGAATACTCTACTCTCGAAAACTGTTGTGATCCCCTATACTTGTGGGTTATCAATCATCATAACTTTGTGCTTTTCTATCAATTGCTCGACAGTAATTTGTTCACCCACCGTAATATGTTCTATCTTGAGAGAAGCCTCTAGTGAAATCTATGGCCCCTGGGTCTATTTTCCATCATATAATCTTCTATTTTCCATCATATAAGTTTCTGATCTACAATTTCAGTTTCCAGCTTATTTCCTTTGCAATCTTTTACTTTCCGATATATAAACCAAAAATATTTACTTTACCATTTATCCATCTCTATCAGATCTCACTTTTGCAAGTAACCGTGAAGGGATCGACAACTCCTTTATCGTGTTGGGTGCAAGTTGTTGATTGTTTGTGCATGTATTCGGTGACTTGTTCGTTGTCTCCTACTGGATTGATACCTTAGTTCTCAAACTAAGGGAAATACTTACTCTACTTTGCTGCATCACCCTTTCCATTTCAAGGGAAAAACCAACGCAAGCTCAAGAAGTAGCACCATCGATTTGTTCATCCTCTTCCCCAACATGCCATGCCATGAGCTTCAATCCCGCTGCCGACAAAAGTGTCCGCCTCGTACTCAACTCCATCTTCGCCCTCGTGCCTGACGAGCGCTATGGAGCGTTGCTCGTGGCCTCGTGTGCCAGACCACCCAGGCATTTGTAGCGACCAGACCTCAAACAGTCTGATCTCTGTGCTCCGGTGTCATCCCTGGATCAGTAATGCTGACACCACACAGTACTCGGAGGATTTATAGCAGAGTAGCAATCACACACTTATTACATCGAGTGTCTCAAAAGAGAACTTATTACAATAAATATGGCTTAAGGCCATCTAATAACGATAACAGCGAAAGGCTTGGAAGATAAGTGAGTCCATCAACTCCAACGGCATCACTGAGTATAGAACCATGACCTAAAAACTCCTTAATCGTCGTCTGAAAAGTCTGCAACATTAACGTTGCAGCCCGAAAACGGGTCAGCACATGGACTATGCTGGCAAGGTAACACATAGAGCGTAATGGAATCAAACAGCTATACTATATGCATATTTGGCTGGTGGAAAGCTCTATGGTTACAGTTTTGCGTAAAGCCAATTTTTCCCTACTTCAAAGGAATAAAATTTAATTACTATCATGGTGGTTGTTAAACATTGAGAATGGTTGACAACATTCTCAATCCCAATTAAGCATCATCATTAAGCATAACCCAACAAAATTAATTTAGAGTAACATGTTGAGATTCACATGATAATCCAGGTACTAGATACTCAAGATGTCCATAACCGGGGACACGGCTAACCATGATTAGTTTATTACACTCTGCAGAGGTTTGCGCACTTTTCCCCACAAGACTCGATCGCCTCCGTTTGGTTTCTCGCACTACATGGTGTTTGAGAAGACGGATGACCGAGACATAGTCTTTCAGAAGCGCTAGCACCTTACGATCGGGTAGACCGTACCACCTACATCCCCTACATCTGCTAGTCTACCACTGTAAGAGTTCGCACGAATTAGTCAACTATGCTAGAGCCCATAATAGCTTGTGGCTGCACACGGAAGTTTCTAGTATGAATAGTCTCATGATCCCTTTGAGCCTGGGTGGCGGTCCAAAAGAAAACAGGCAAGTCCTGGAATACCCAGGTGCCTCAATCCACCCAGATGTGTGTTTAAGTTGCCACCTTAGTTAAACCATTAACTTAACAATCTCACATCTGTCATGGATATCACTCACCCAATCCACATCTACTAGCATAGCATGGCATAATAAGCGAACGTAGAAGTAACTCCCAAAGGTTTGATAATAACAGGTAATAGGTACTACCTCATCTACTTCCCATCCCGCAATTTAATTAGATCCTAATCATGCAATGTGTGAGGATTGATCTAATGCAATAAAACTAGGTAGTAGAAAAGGTATGATCAAAGTGTTACTTGCCTTGCTGATGATCCACGAAACCTAACGATTCAAAGTAACAGGCGGCGCACTCCGGGAATTCTATCGCAGACAAACAAACAAGCATACAATAGGTACTCATCTAATGCATAGGTAAAACTCAAATAAGAGATCTAACCAGAAGGTTCAACTTAAGAACTCCGGTTGGCAAAAAGAATCAAATCGAACGAAGCAACGAAAATCCAACGGCGAAAGAAAACAACTTCGTTCTAGTAATCTGGATCTAGGGCAAATTTTACAGTAGCAAAAACTTGTTTAAGTTGGTTAAACGGATAGAGGGTTTCGAGATGAATCCCTAGGCGCTTGAATCGCCTAATTCCGATAAACGAGCGAAAAGTTAAACTAAAACGAAAATCGGATCAGGAATCGCGATCAGAGAAATCGCGGATTTAATCTGAGAAAAAGAAAAACGACGAACGCCGAATTTTTTCTCTCTTTTTTTTCGGCACGGAAAATGAGGCGCGACGAACCTGGATCGTCGGCGGCGGCTGCGGCGGCTCCGGCGGCGCTCGCGGATCAAGGCAGGGCTGATGGGCTGGGGCGGCTCGGGGCGGCGCTATTTAAAGGTTGCCCCCGGGCGGTGTCCCGCTCGGGTACGGCCCGAAGTCGGTTCGTTTTTTTAATTATTCCGCTCGGAAGAAAAATAAAAAGAAATACTAAACGGACTCCAAAAATTCCGAAATAAATTTTCACGGGCTTCTAAAATCAAGCCGCACAAGGTGAACATTTATTTGGGCCCTAAATGCAATTTTGAAAAATGCACTTTTTTCCTAAATTCAAATAAAACACCGAAAAACTCCGAAATAAAATCTTATTTGATTTTTTATTAAATCCTCAATATTTCTTTATTTTGGGAAAGTCATTTTATTCCCTCTCTCATATTTTTGTAATAGAAATAATTGATGATAAAATAAATAAAATCAAATGATCCTATTCTCAAAATTTGAGAGAACTCAAATATGAAAATAACGAAATCCCCAACTCTCTCCGTGGGTCATTGAGTTGCGTAGAATTTCTAGGGTCAACCAAAATGCAAAATAAAATATGATATGCATGATGATCTAATGTATAACATTTCCAAATTGAAAATTTGGGATGTTACAAACCTACCCCCCTTAAGATGAATCTCGCCCTCGAGATTCGGGTTGGCTAGAAAATAGGTGAGGGTGGTCTTTGAGCAAATCTTCCTCTCGCTCCCAGGTGGCTTCATCCTCTGAGTGGTGGCTCCACTGAACTTTGCAAAACTTGATAACCTTGCTGCGAGTAACTCGGCTGGCAAACTCGAGAATCTTGACTGGTTTCTCCTCGTAGGTCAAATCGTTATCCAACTGAATAGTTTCTAAAGGCACTGTATCACTCAACGGTATGTCAGCCATCTCCGCGTGACATTTCTTTAACTGAGAAACGTGGAACACATCATGTACCCCTGACAATCCTTCGGGTAATTCCAACTTGTAGGCCACTTCTCCCATACGCTCCAAAACTCGATATGGTCCTAGAAATCGTGGTGCTAACTTCCCTTTAACTCCAAAACGCTTTGTTCCTCGAAGTGGAGATACTCAAAGATAAGCTCTGTCTCCGACTTCGTAAACTGTCTCCTTGCGTTTAGAATCTGCATAGCTCTTCTGTCTGGACTGGGCTACTTTGAGCCTATCGCGAATCAACTTCACCTTCTGTTCAGACTCTTTAATCAAGTCAGGACCAAACAACTGGCGGTCTCCAACTTCGTCCCATGACAGCGGTGTCCTGCACCTCCTTCTGTACAATGCTTCAAAAGGGGCCATCTTTAAACTGGTTTGGTAACTGTTGTTGTAAGAGAACTCTGCATATGGCAAATTATCGTCCCAACTAGATCCGTAATCTAGTGCACAAGCTCTCAGCATATCCTCCAAAATCTGATTGACTCTCTCGGTCTGTCCATCTGTCTGTGGATGAAAAGCTGTACTGAATTCTAGCCTGGTACCCAAAGTTTCGTGCAACTGCTTCCAGAACTTTGAGGTAAACTGGGTTCCTCTATCTGATACGATACTCCTTGGAACTCCATGCAAACATACGATCCTGGTCATGTATATCTTTGCCAACTTAGCACTGGTGTAAGTGGTCTTTACTGGGATGAAATGAGCTACTTTCGTCAATCGATCAACTACAACCCAAATCGAGTCATAGCCTGAACGAGTCCTGGGCAATCCCGTGATAAAATCCATACCTAGCTTATCCCACTTCCATTCGGGTATCGGCGATGGTTGTAACAATCCTGCTGGCTTCTGATGCTCTGCCTTTACTCTCTGACATACATCACAAACTGCTACATACTCCGCTATATCCTTCTTCATTCCGGTCCACCAGAAAATATCCTTCAAATCCAGATACATCTTGGTATTTCTTGGATGAATTGAATACGGTGAGTCGTGTGCCTCTTGCAAAATCAACTTCCTGATCTCCGGGTCATTGGGCACATAAACGCGGTCTTCAAACCATAGGGTGTCGTGTTCATCCTCACGAAATCCTTTAGCTTTTCCTTTGCTCAGTTTCTCCTTTATAGCGGCAATCTCTTTGTCAGCTTTCTGAGCTTCCCTGATTTTATCCATCAAGGTTGACTGAATCTCCAATGCTGCTACATAGCCTCTCAGAACTATTTCCAAACATAGTTCACGAAGATTATCTGCTAATTCCTTGGGTATTTCTCCCGTCATTAACGTATTGACATGGCTCTTGCGGCTTAATGCGTCTGCTACTACATTAGCCTTTCCGGGGTGATAATGCAATTTCATATCATAATCCTTGATAAGCTCCAACCATCTCCTTTGTCTGAGATTTAACTCCTTCTGTGTGAAAATGTACTTCAAACTCTTATGATCCGTGTACACCTCACAATGATTTGCAATGAGAAAATGTCTCCATGTTTTCAATGCATGCACTACGACTGCTAACTCCAAATCATGTGTGGCATAATTCAACTCATGAGGCTTCAGTTGTCTTGAGGCATATGAAACAACTCTCCCTTCCTGCATAAGCACTGCTCCAAGTCCTCAACGTGGAGCGTCGCAATACACCTCATAATCCTTGGTCTGGTCTGGAAAAATCAACACTGGTGAGGCAACCAAACGTTTCTTCAACTCCTGGAAACTAGCCTCACATTCCTCTGTCCATATGAACTTGGTATCCTTCTTCAACAACTCAGTCATAGGCTTCGCAATCTTTGAGAAATTCTCAATAAATCTCCGGTAGTATCCTGCGAGTCCAAGAAAACTCCGGATCTCTCCAACTGTTGTTGGGGCTTCCCACTTGGTCATAGTTTCAACTTTAGCAGGATCTACTGCTATACCTTCTCCATATATAACATGTCCGAGGAATCCTACTTCCTTCAACCAAAACTCACATTTGCTGAACTTGGCATATAATTGATGTTCTCTAAGCTTTCCAAGTACCAAACGCAAATGCTCCTTATGTTCCTCTTCATTCTTCGAATAAACCAGGATATCATCAATGAACACTACGACGAACTTATCCAAAAACTCCATAAACACTTTGTTCATCATGTTCATAAAATAGGCAGGTGCGTTAGTCAGACCAAATGACATAATGGTATACTCGTACAGCCCATATCTGGTGGTAAAGGCTGTCTTCAGAATATCCTGTTCTCGAATCTTCAACTGGTGGTATCCTGATTGCAGATCGATCTTGGAAAATACCTTAGCTCCTTGCAATCGATCAAACAGATCGTTGATCATTGGTAGTGGGTACTTGTTCTTGATCGTTACTTCATTCAATCCTCGGTAATCAACAACCATCCTTAACGATCCATCCTTCTTCTCCACTAGAAGTACTGGCGATCCCCAAGGCGAAGAACTTGGGCGAATATATCCTTTATCCAGTAACTCCTTAATCTGCTTCTTAATTTCCACCAAATCCTTTGCTGGCATCCTATATGGTCTCTTTGATATTGGCCCTGTGCGTGGCAATAGCTCAATCAAAAACTCAATATCTCTATCCGGTGGCATGCCTGGCAACTCCTCCGGAAATACATCAGGGAAATCCCTTACCACTGGTACTTCCTCCTACACAACTCCTGTTAGGCAATTTACTTGAGTCCTCTTTGGCACATGCCGGGATACATACTTGATCCTTCTCCCTTCTGGGGTGGTAAGCAAAATTGACTTACTAGCACATTCAATATTCCTTTCATACTTTAATAACCAATCCATGCCTAATATCACATCCAATCCTTGAGATTCCAATACTATTAGGTCTGAGGGAAAAACATAGTTACCAATCCTTAATGGTAACCGATCACACCATAGACTAGCCACATACTCTGCTCCGGGCGAGGTTACTAACATGGGTGACCTGAGGGCTTGGGTTGATTGGTTATACTTATCCACAAATCCCCTTGAGATGTATGAATGCGATGCACCAGTATCAAAAAGAACGAGTGCAGTAAATGACTTAACCAAAAACTTACCTATTACTGCATCGGGCTGAGCTTCAACCTCCTCCACGCTAACGTGGTTCACCTGTCCCCTGTTAAAAGGGTTCGGCTTCTTCCCAGAACTTCCATTGCCATTTCCATTTTGCAATTCAGGACATTCATTTGCATAATGTCCTGTCTTCGAACACTTAAAGCAAGTGACTTGGCTCAAGTCCTTCTTGGCTGGGGTTGAGGGGTTGGTGCGGTTCTGGCCGTTGCTTCCTCCATTGCCATTACCATTCTTGGTGCCATTGTGATTGTGCGAGCTACCTACTCCATGGGTATGCTGAAAATGTCCTCCCGGCCTAGGGGTAAAACGTGGCTTCTGCTGAGCTCCTGAATTGTACTTTCCTTGTCCATACTTCCTCTTGCGATTCTCAATTTGCTGCTGCTTCCCTTCAATCATAAGAGCACGATCTACCAACTCCTGGTAGTTGTTGAAGGTTGCTACCATCAACTGCATGCTCAACTCATTTCAGTCCTTCCAGAAACTTCTCCTGCTTAGCTGCATCCGTAGCGACGTCATCTGGTGCATAACGTGCTAACTTACTAAATTCCTCCACATACTGGCCAACTTTCCATCCTCCTTGGCGCAAGTTGCGAAACTCACGCTTCTTCATGGCCATAGCTCCTGCTGAAATGTGTGCAGTACGAAAAGCCTGCTGAAACTGGTCTCATGTGACAACGTCGACAGGGAAAGTGGCTGTGAAATTCTCCCACCATGATGTTGCGGGTCCTTCTAACTGACGTGCGGCAAACTTCACCTTCTCCGCATCTGTGCATCCTGCTGTGGTCAACTCCCTAGCTGTCTTGCGGAGCCAATCATCTGCTACTATCGGCTCGGTGCTACTGGAAAACACCGGCGGATTCAGCCTAAGAAAACGGGCTAAGTGGTCAACAGGTGGTGGTGGTGGGTTGTTGTTGTTGTTCCCCTGATTCTGATTCTGGACTAACAACTGCATCAATGTGTTCTGCCGCTGGATCAACTGGGTGAGCTCCAGTGGAAAGACAAATCCGGGGTCACGTCTCGGAGGCATCTGAGGGTTTAGAAAAGATGAGATATAAGAATAGAGGGGGTCTAAAGAGAAAACACTACCCATATGCACATGAGGCAAAACAAACAATTCACTTCAATCAATCAAACAAGGGCATACAATCGATCTATCTATCGCAAAAGTGCTCGGACTACTATATTTACATGGTGGACTACTACTACTGATGAGGTGGTCTACTAGAAATATTCTACGGTCGTTGACTCCATAATATCTGCTCCAGCTTCATCAACATAGTCATCATCGCTACTATCTGCTTCCGAGTCGGTGCCGTCGATGATGATGTAATCTTCCGGGCAAATTTCCTGAGGTTCTTCGTCTTCATCTACTGGCGTAGGGTCTCCCATAAATATTCCAATCTTCTTGATCAGGTCGTCATTCTTCTCCACCAATACTTCAATTTCCTCTTCATAATCTTCACGTGTAGCCTTGAGTTCTTCCTCCAGTTCCTTGATTCTAGTCTTTGCCTTCTTCAGGTCTATCATGCCGGCGCACATCTGGTTCTCCTGTCGTTGAATGTGCTGATTTAACTCCTGGATAAAAGCTGTGATTGACATATCCTTCCTGGTGCTGATCATCTCCCAGTGTTCATCTCGGCGCCCACAAATCTGGTAGATAGTATCCTTGAGATCCTTGCGGTAGACTTCTCCAATGCGTCCCATGGCGATGTGAGCTGCCATGCTCTTTCCTAGATTCCAAGTTGGTGCATCAAAAGAAAATTCTATGGGCTCAGTGACTGGCATGAACGTCCTTCCTGGAACTTGAACTTGAATCATCCAGCGCTCTTCTTCAGGTAAAGTGGCGTTGTAGGTTCCCGTGAAGCTTGGTACTCCTATATTCAGGTATCTAGTGACTTCCTTCAAGTGACGTCCAAAGGGTGTATCTTCATCCGGTTGCGTGAACTTGTTCCTTGCATCCGCCATCCTAAAGAATAGAAAAGATGAGAGGTCAGAAGAGAAGAGAGTGAATAGTGATCTAGGTCTTGTGCTTAGTGGTCGTGTCCTACAGTCAGCGTGTGCTCTGATACCATCTCTATAGCGACCAGACCTCAAACAGTCTGATCTCTGTGCTTCGGTGTCATCCCTGGATCAGTAATGCTGACACCACACAGTACTCGGAGGATTTATAGCAGAGTAGCAATCACACACTTATTACATCGAGTGTCTCAAAAGAGAACTTATTACAATAAATATGGCTTAAGGCCATCTAATAACGATAACAGCGGAAGGCTTGGAAGATAAGTGAGTCCATCAACTCCAACGACATCACTGAGTATAGAACCATGACCTAAAAACTCCTTAATCGTCGTCTAAAAAGTCTGCAACATTAACGTTGCAGCCCGAAAACGGGTCAGCACATGGAATATGCTGGCAAGGTAACACATAGAGAGTAATGGAATGAAACAGCTATACTATATGCATATTTGGCTGGTGGAAAGCTCTATGGTTACAGTTTTGCGTAAAGCCAATTTTCCCTATTTCAAAGGAATAAAATTTAATTACTATCATGGTGGTTGTTAAACATTGAGAATGGTTGACAGCATTCTCAATCCCAATTAAGCATCATCATTAAGCATAACCCAACAAAATTAATTTAGAGTAACATGTTGAGATTCACATGATAATCCAGGTACTAGATACTCAAGATGTCCATAACCGCGGACACGGCTAACCATGATTAGTTTATTACACTCTGTAGAGGTTTGCGCACTTTTCCCCACAAGACTCGATCGCCTCCGTTTGGTTTCTCGCACTACATGGTGTTTGAGAAGTCGGTTCATTTTTTTTTAATTATTCCGCTCGGAAGAAAAATAAAAAGAAATACTAAACGGACTCCAAAAATTCCGAAATAAATTTTCGTGGGCTTCTAAAATCAAGCCGCACAAGGTGAAAATTTATTTGGGCCCTAAATGCAATTTTGAAAAATGCACTTTTTTCCTAAATTCAAATAAAACACTGAAAAACTCCGAAATAAAATCTTATTTGATTTTTTTTATTAAATCCTCAATATTTCTTTATTTTGGGAAAGTCATTTTATTCCCTCTCTAATATTTTTGTAATAGAAATAATTGATGATAAAATAAATAAAATCAAATGATCCTATTCTCAAAATTTGAAAGAACTCAAATATGAAAATAACGAAATCCCCAACTCTCTCCGTGGGTCATTGAGTTGCGTAGAATTTCTAGGATCAACCAAAATGCAAAATAAAATATGATATGCATGATGATCTAATGTATAACATTCCAAATTGAAAATTTGGGATGTTACAGCATTCTTCCGCATCATGTTGTCTACGTCGTCAAGCTGCCCGAGGAATACTATATCCAGCACGACATGGAGAGCCTCGTCGGCGTCCGCCCCGCCATGGCCGGCGGGCCCTCGAAGGACAACAGCCCGGACAGGGACGACCGTTTGTTGATGCCACCAAATTCCTCGTGAGGTATGACCTATTGGATGACCCAGCCGCCACTAGTACCGAGCTCCCTCTGGCGGCCACCAAAACCGGCAAGCCCCCTCTGGCAACCAACTACAACATCGAACTAGACAAGCATTCAACTACTGTGCGTGTACATGATGAAGGCAATATGCCAATACGTATGTGCAGCTAGGCGATGACGATGTCCAGGGCGTACTGCTTCCTTGGGTTCCAGTCGGCGTCCAATCGGCGACGTGTTCCAGATGTACGTTGGCGCCCACGGCAAAAACATGCTCGGGGAGGAGGCACTCAGGAGATTTCTTCGGCAGGTGCATGGCAAGGCAAGCGACGATCTTTGTGAACTAACATCTCTCGATATTGATTAACGTTACAGTTGAAGTAACCAAACAATTTGCGATTTTCGTCGATACCATTTATAGTGATGATATTATGTGATTGTGATTGTGTTTATGTTTCCTTTCCTAAACCAAACACCTCCTGAACTTCTTCATCTCCTCTACAGAAAATTCCTTTGTCCTTCTAAGGCACTTATATTAATAGTTACTTAGTGAACCACTCAGGATCACTTTGGTACCTGCTACTAACATTTAGTACATCAAAACCTTTTGGCCTTTTTACATATCATAACATTCATGATGGACTCAATAATCCACTCATCAGTATATTCTCATCAATTGTCATAGGACATTGATTTCTCCTAAGCATCATGTTATGTCACATTTAGAGAAAGTGAATTATCCATTTTAAATCCTTTAGAATCCTGTCAATATATCCAATTCAGCTTAGCGCAATCATGCCTTGATCTATATCTTTATGTCCAATAATTTGCTTTGCTTCATTCTTTCATTGGAAACATACTCTTAAAATTTGTTGTGCTTAGAAACTTTATATTATTTCCAATCTATAATATGTCATCGACATATAAGATTTAGAAATGTTATATAGCTCCCACTAAACCTGGTATACACACAAGTTTTTCCGTAATTTTAACAAAATCAATTTTTTGACTATTTCATTAAAATGTTGATTCCAGCTCCTCACTTTAGAACTATTTACAGACTTTTGAAGTATGCACACCCATCCGGTATCCTAAGGATTTATAAAACTTTCTAGTTGTATCATTCATACATCCTTTCCATTTAGGAAACTAGTTTTGACATCCATTCCATTTACTTCGTACTCTCTGGAGGATCAACCAAGTTCCAAACTTAGTTGTTGTGTATGAACCCTATACTCTCTTCAAGATCAAACAAGTTCCAAACTTAATTTTCATGAACTCCATTCTGGTGTGTATGGTTATAAGCCATTCCTTTGAATTGGGCCCCATCATCGCTTCCTTGTAGTGCGCAGGTTCATCCTCTTCTGAGATGAATATCTCATTATGAGATCATTCATGAAGTTCATTAACCTTTCCTGATCTACGCTATATAGTTACAAGCTTTAACTAGAGTGTCTACATCGGATGTAGTAACTTCTGGCTTAGTTCTGTGGATCTTCTGATTAGTTAATCCTGCTTACTTTTGCCAGAGATTCATTAATCTCATCAAGATGTACTGTTCACCTACTTATTTAACGCGAAAGCTCCTTCTCAAAAAAGTGTTCATTCTCTATGACAAAACATTTTTTCCTTGAACTTTTGGTTGAAAGAATTCCCAATTACATCTTTGGGATAACCTACAAATTTAGCACATGTCTGAATCATGTATTCCATAACGCTTATGGTTTATTCCTGCCAGACTATAATACGATGCTCTGTTTAGTGTATATGTTGTGTTTTTAAATGCATATCCCCAAATTTAATAAAATCAGATCAATAATAAATAATTCCACGATTATTTGAATGTTTTGCTAAACTCATGACTTAGATAATTCTTTTCATGATTGAAGATTCTTTTATCCTTTTTCATAATGATTCTTATCTTCATTCTATATTTCTTGAACTCTTCAAAAATATTCCATTCTGAATTTCTTTCAACACTTCAAATATTTTAGATTTAAATTAAGTAAATCATATTTACTCAAATCATTTAATGAAGCATAATTATCCCTCGCGCCTTGGTATTCTCATCGGACCTCATACAACACTATGTATTTTGTCAATTAATTCAAAATCAAAATATTCTAATATTTCGTCTATATGAAGATTATTTTTTGATATAACCAAGTTGTCGGCTTTCTGGGAACGGGGGTCCCCAGACTTGCCTGCCTGTGGCCCGCGGCATGGCTCCCCCAGTGGTCCTGTACGACCCATCTTCACCAGCAAACACTCAAGACCCTCGCGAGGGGCCAAGCCTCGCGAGGCGGACGATGCAAGACCTCCTCAGGGGCGGCCTCACCAGGCTGGCTCGTGAGGGGCGGATAGATCAAGGCAATGGACACCTCGCGAGGTTCCTGTGATGCAAGCCATGACGAGTGGACCAGGCGGGTGCCAGCGCGCAGTGTCCTTGTTTCCTCTTTGGTGCTAAAGAGGCAAGCGCAGGCAAGGAGTCCTGAGGCATCAGGCAAAGGTTTCCATATCGGTGCAACAAGACCAAGACCAGCGGGACAACAGGACGGAGGTCACCGTGGAACCCAAGGCGGCGTCACCACCAGAGCCTTTGGTAGGCGAAGACTACTTTTGTCACGATAACTCGTACTGGTTGTCTCCCTTCGAATTTGGCCGTTGTGGGATCCCTTCCCACTAAATATTTGGGAAGACGACCAGGGCCTTTATAAATAGGACTAGCCTCCACCGTAGAAAGGGGGACCAGAGAGACCCAGATCATCCCCAACCGCACAAGTTCACCAAGCACAAGAACACCTCTCCTTAGGAGGCTGTTCTTCCCTTGTAATTGTTCATCCTCAGCCCAAGAGACAATCCACCACACCACACTGGAGTAGGGTATTACACCACAACGGTGGCCCGAACCAGTATAAATCTTGTGTCTCTTGTTCTTTGGGTTCGTCGAGCTAGGCCGTGAGATCATGCCGAGTGCGAAATAGAGGGGGGGGGAGATCTTTGTGCGCACCCCAGTGTTCAAACCTCAAGGGTTTTGCCGGAACCTGAAATCCGACATTTGGCGCGCCAGGTAGGGGTGCGCCGAAGCTTCGCCTCCTCAATCGGCTCCCATGGACGCCGCCGCTTCTCCGACTGGATCGACAGGCACCCTCCGCAGCGCCCGGGGGCTCCGGGCCTTCATCCCCGCCTTGCGGTGGGTGCGGTGGCCGCAAAAGTTCAAGTCGGAGATGTCGCCCCGTTACGATGGTGTGGCGGATCCGGCGGCCTTTCTGCTGGCGTACGAGGAGGCCGTCCTGGAGGCCAGGGGCGATGATGAAGCCATGGCCAACTGGCTCCTGATGGCCCTCGTTGGCGTGCCGCGCGCCTGGCTCCTCCATCTACCGAAATCTTCTGTGGCCTCCTGGGAGGAGCTGCGCGACCTCTTCATCGCGCGTTTTGGGGACCGGCACCCCCTTCATCGTGGCTCTCCTCAGTGGCTCGCAGGCGCCGCCCTCGGACCGTCACGTCAAGTCGTTCTTTCATCGGATCGGCGCTGCCTCCACGCGGCAGGGGGCTCCCCCGGGTTGGGTGGCGCCCAAGGCCGACCTGAACTTCGACTCAAGGGATCACCCGGTCACCACCGTCGGTTCTGGCGTGCTTCCGATGCTTTACACGCTGACCATCTACAGCGTAGCCGTTACCAAGACCCTCATCGACGGCCGTGTCGGCCTCAACGTGCTCTCCGTGGAGGCTTTTAGCCTCCTTCACATACCGCTTGAGCGGCTCCGCCCCAGCAAGCCCTTCTCCGGAGTCGGCGGTGGCTCCTCCAACCCCCTGGGGCAGATCCATCTCCCCGTGACCTTCGGCACACGCGACAACCACCGCACCGAGCTAATCGACTTCGACATCACCCGCATCGGCTTACCGTACAACGCCATCCTCGGGTATCTAGCGCTGGCCCAATTCATGGCGGCTACTCATCCTGCCTACAACCTCATGAAGATGCCAGGGAGCAAGGGCGTCCTCACCGTGGCCGGAGACACCAAGGAAGCCTTGGCGGCCCTCAAACTCGCCTTCCGGGCCTCGGCAGTAGCCTGCCTGGCTGGCAAGGCCGTGCGCAGGGCTAATGGGGCTGTGCCGACCAAGAAGAAGCAGTTATTCACTCACGGTCAAGCCAAGAAAAAGCAAATACCGGTCGACGAGGATGGGGCCTCTGGCACCACTTTTACCATATGCACCGACCTTGCCCCGGATCAAGAAAAGGAGTTGGTGGACTTCTTGCGAGTGAACAAGGAAGTATTTGCCTGGGAGCCGAAGCAGCTAGTTGGGGTCCCGAGAGGAGTGATCGAGCATCATCTGAGGGTGTGCCCTAGTGTGTGCCCTGTGAAGCAGAAGGCGAGGCGACAATCCACGAAGAAGCAGTCTTTCATCATTCAGGAAACTCGCAAGCTGGAAGCAGCAGGTGTCATTCGCGAGGTCCGGTACCCAGGGTGGCTCGCGAACCCGGTCGTCGTGCCGAAGAAAGGAGGAAGCAACGCATGTGTGTCGACTTCACGAACGTCAACAAGGCTTGCCCTCAAGACCCATTCCCGCTGCCGCGCATCGACCAGATTGTCGACTCCACCGTGGAGTGTGATCTGCTGTGCTTCCTGGACACGTTCTCAGGCTACCACCAGATCAAGATGGTGGTGGAAGATGTGGAGAATACGGCTTTCTTGACCCCATGCAGGGTATACTGCTACACTTGCATGCCATTTGGACTGCGCAAGGCAGGAGCGACCTTCCAGCGACTGATGCACATCGCCTTAGGGCGGCAGCTCGGGAGAAACGTTGAGGCCTATGTCGACAACATTGTGGTGAAGTCTCGAGAGGCGAGAACTTTGATTCAGGACCTAGAGGAGACCTTCGCGAGCCTGCGCCAGGTGGACTTGCGGCTCAATCCGGAGAAGTGCGTGTTTGGTGTCCCTTTCGGCAAGCTGCTGGGCTTCCTCGTGTCCCACAGAGGGATCGAGGCCAACCCGGAGAAGGTCAAGGCAATCGAAGACATGAGCCCACCACAAAACCTCAAGGAGATCCAGAAGCTTACAGGCTGCGTGACTTCGCTGGGGCGCTTCATCTCCAAGTTAGGGGAGCGCGCCTTGCCATTCTTCAAACTGATGAAGAAGAAGGGTCCGTTCGAGTGGAGCCCCGAGGCCAACCTGGCATTTCAAGACCTCAAGAGATACTTGACCAGCCCACCGGTGATGGTGGCGCCTTGTCCTCACGAGCCCTTGGTACTCTACCTGTCTGCCACACCCCACTCTGCCAGCGCGACACTGGTGGCCCTCAGAGAGGAGCCCCAAGTCAAGGGCCTGCAAAATGGAGCCACTAAGCTCGATGAGGCTGCAAAACACCAAGGCGATGCTCCTGAGACAGCGGCTGCCCCGGCTTGTCATCAAGCCCCAGGAGTTGGAGATCCACAGGAAACACCTCAGTCCCCGGGAGCCAAAAACTCCATCAGCTCTCTCGCCCTCGTTGAGCACCTAGTGTACTTCGTCAGCACAGTGCTATGAGATGCGAGAGCATGATACCCCATGCCTCAGAAGCTCTTGCTCGCGCTCCTAGTGGCCTCACGCAAGCTGCGCCACTACTTACAGGGTCACCCCGTCAAGGTCGTTTCAGCTTACCCATTGGAGAGAGTGCTCATGAGCCCCAACGCTGCGGGAAGGGTCGCCGAATGTAACATCGAGCTGCAAGCATTTGACCTGAAGTTCAGCACAACCTGGGTCATCAAGGGGATCGCACTCGCCAACTTTGTGGCAGAATGGACCGATACCCCGGAGCTCGAAGCAGGCGAGAACCGATCCCTCTCGCCAGGGAGTGAAGTGCCAGATGGCTGGGTCTTGTACTTCGATGGCGCGTTCGCACGCCAGGGCGCGGGGGCTGGAGCCGTGCTCATCTCGCCCACTCAAGACAAGCTTTACTACACAATGCAGCTCTGCTTCCAGCGGGGCGAAAAGCTCTCCAACAACATCGCAGAGTACAAGGGTCTCATCGCCAGCCTCATGGCTGCGGCGGCCCTAGGGGTGAAACGCCTCACCATCAACGGAGACTCGCAGCTCCTTGTCAACTTCTCCAACAAGGTGTATGAGCCGAAGGATGAGCACATGGAGGCATACCTCACGAAGGTACGCAACATGGAGAAGCAGTTCCTGGGCCTGGAGCTGCAGCATGTGCCCCGCGGCACCAACAAGGAGGCGGCCGACATCGCCAAAAGAGCATCCAAGTGGCTACCCCAAGAACCTCGCGTCTTCGAGGAGCGGCTCTTCAAGCCTTCGGCAGCACCTCCGCCTGCAGAGCCGGCTCCACCTCAGGAGGAACTCCCCCAGCCACCAGCCTCGGGAGCCCCAGCTTGCGGCCCGACCTCAGGAGCGCGCCTCCTCTTAGCGCTCGAGCCTCGGGAGGGGTGCTGGACCGAGGAGTTCAGGGCGTACCTGACGCAAGGCACGTTGCCGGAGAAGGAAGAAGATGCGGAGTGTGTGGCCGGCAGGCTACGGCGTACTGCATTCAGGACGGTGAGCTATACAAGAAGCGGCCGAATGATTTTTCTCTACAATGCATTTCCAAGGAACAGGGGAATGAGCTGCTGGTTGACATACATGGCGGAGACTACGGGCACCACTCGTCGTCGCGCACCCTAGTCGGCAAGGCTTTCCGCGGTGGGTTCTACTAGCCCAGGGCACTCAATGACACGGCCGAGCTAGTGAAATCCTGCGAGGCCTGCCAATTCCATGCCAAGCAGATCCACTAGCCGGCTCAGGACCTCCAGACTATCCCGCTCTCATGGCCGTTCGTGTTCTGGGGGCTAGATATCTTGGGCCCATTCCCTCGAGCGCCTGGAGGCTACCGCTACCTCTACGTCGTCGTCGACAAATTCACCAAGTGGGCAGAAGTGGAAGCTGTCCGCACCATCCCAGCTGGGTCAGCAGTCAAGTTCATCAAGGGCCTCATAAGCTGATTTGGGGTCCCTAATCGCATTATCACCGACAATGGCTCATAGTTCACTAGCAACCTCTTCAAAACATATTGTGTTAACCTTGGAACGCAGATCTGCTATGCCTCCGTGGCGCACCCAAGGAGCAACGGCTAGGCCGAACACGCCAACATGGAAGTCCTGAGGGGCCTCAAGACTAGGACCTTCAAGAAGCAGCTCGAGGCCTGTGGCAGGGGCAGGCACGACGAGCTCCAGTCCGTGCTATGGTCCATCCGCACCACCGCCACCAGGCCGACAGGCGAGACCCCATTCTTCCTCGTCTACGGATCAGAAGGGTTCTCCCACACGAGGTCAGGCATCGCTCCGCGCGGGTCCTGGCGTTTGATGAAACGCAGTAGGACGCCATGCAGGGGATGGCCCTCGTGCTGGGGGAGGAACGCCACCATGAAGCCTCGCTCCGAGCTGCGAGGTACCAGCACGCGCTGCGGCGGTACCACTGTCGCAGCGTCTGCTCCAGGACGCTCGAGGTGGGTGATCTTGTCCCGAGGCGGGTGCTCTCCAGGGAAGGGCTGCACAAGCTCTCACCCATGTGGGAGGGCCCGTTTTGGGTCGCACATGTCTCCAAGCCTGGCGCCGCGCGCCTGGAGACACAGGACGGGATCCCCATCCAAAACGCCTGGAACATCCAACACCTCCGGAAGTTCTACCCATGAAGCAAGGCCCGGTGCCTGTGAAGATCTCCGCTCGTGACACTCTCACATAATAATGAGTGGGGCTGTACATGCCCCGGAGTCTCATGAGTGCCGCCCTCGGGCCTCTGGGGCTCCCTCCCACGTCTTAGTGGCAGCACTTAGCTCCGCGCCGGTGAGAAGAAAAGAAGACTAGACTAGGTGCCGGACGCGGATTTTCATTTGCTTTCCGCAGTTTGTTTGCCCCTTTTTAGTGAGAATTTGCTTTTTGGTGTTCCTTTTTGGCCTGGTTCCATTGCCTTTTTGCCTCCTTTCTGCTCTCGGTTCCTCGTTTTTGACCCGTACTCTCCCTCGCGTGCCTCGCGAGGGTGCTGGACCGGTGCCTCGTGAGCGTTTTTGTCTTCCTATCTTTCGCAAGGCACTCTCGCTCGAGTTCGCAAGCTGGTGCACCCCTGTCAATCCGTGCCCCTGGGGTACCGTGACGCGAAGCACCGCACTGGGTCATGGCCGAGGGTGCCCGTGACCAGGATTCGGAAGAATAAAAATTTCCTAACGAATTTTTGCGGTTCCCAGACGCCTTCCGAGCACAGGAGGCCTCGTGAGGCGGAAACTACTCCAGGCGCATCAAGGAAGGAAAAGAAGAACGAAACAAAAGCGGCAGTTCGTGAGGATGGGCCCATGACGCTCCCTCGAGCTCAACCTGACCCTCCTCGCGCTTCACTAGAGCGCGGCGACGAGACGACCCGCTGCCACCTTCGAAGCGGGCGCAGCGGCGTGGTGGCTGATCGTAGCCGCCGCTGCTGGAGCTGTCGTCGGAAGAAGAGTCACTGTAGCTGGACGAGCCATGGCCGGTGCCGAAGGCGAGCCCGCCCTCGCTCTCGTCGCGGCCATCGCCAAGGCTGAGCAACTCACCGTCGTTGTTGTCCTCAGGGCAATACCCGACGCGGCGGCCATCTTCCCCGAACACCCTCACGTAGAGGGTCGTGTTGCCATCGTACTTGAAGTGGAGGGCGCACCACCGGCCCAGGCCTCGCGCGCGGGCAAATGTCTGTGATACGTCTCCAACGTATCTATAATTTTTGATTGCTCCATGCTATATTATCTACTATTTTGAATGTTTATGGGCTTTATTATACACTTTTATATCATTTTTGGGACTAACCTATTAACCCAGAGCCCAGTGCCAGTGTCTGTTTTTACCCTGTTTTAGGGTTTCCAAGAAAAGGAAAATCAAACGGAGTCCAATTGACCTGAAACTTCACGGAACTCATATTTGGAAGGAAAGAAGCCCAGAAGACTTGGACTGCACGTCGGGGGACCTGCGAGGAGGTCACGAGGTAGGGGGGTGCGCCCACCCCCCTGGGCGCGCCCTCCACCCTTGTGAGCCCCTCGTGGCCCCCCTGACGTACTTCTTCCGCCTATATATCTCCATATACCCTAAAAACATCAGAGAGCACAATAGATCGGGATTTCCGCCGCCAAAAGCCTCTGTAGCCATCGAAAACCAATCTAGACCCGTTCCGGCACCCTGCCGGAGGGGGCAATCCCTATCCGGTGGCCATCTTCATCATCCGGGTGCTCTCCATGATGAGGAGGGAGTAGTTCTCCCTCGGGGCTAAGGGTATGTACCAGTAGCTATGTGTTTGATCTCTCTCTCTCTCGCGTGTTCTTGAGATGATATGATTTTGATGTATCGCGAGCTTTGCTATTATATTTGGATCCTATGATGTTTCTTCCCCCCTCTACTCTCTTGTAATGAATTGAGTTTCCCCTTTGAAATTATCTTATCGGATTGAGTCTTTAAAGATTTGAGAACACTTGATGTATGTCTTGCCGTGGATATATGTGGTGACAATGGGATATCACGTGATTCACTTCATGTATGTTTTGGTGATCAACTTGCGGGTTCCGCCCATGAACCTATGCATAGGGGTTGGCACACGTTTTCGTCGTGATTCTATGGTAGAAACTTTGGGGCACTCTTTGAGGTCCTCTGTGTTGGTTCAATAGATGAATCTGAGATTGTGTGATGCATATCATATAATCATACCCACGTATACTTGAGGTGACATTGGAGTATCTAGGTGACATTAGGGTTTTGGTTGATTTGTGTCTTAAGGTGTTATTCTAGTACGAACTCTAGGGCTGTTTGTGACACTTATAGGAATAGCCCAACAGATTGATTGGAAAGAATAACTTTGAGGTGGTTTCGTACCCTACCATAATCTCTTTGTTCGTTCTCCGCTATTAGTGACTTTGGAGTGACTCTTTGTTGCATGTTGAGGGATAGTTATGTGATCCAATTATGTTATTATTGTTGAGAGGACTTGCACTAGTGAAAGTATGAACCCTAGGCCTTATTTCCTATCATTGCAGTACCGTTTACACTCACTTTTATCATTAGTTACCTTGCTGTTTTTGTAATTTCAGATTACAAATACCTTTATCTACTATCCATATACCACTTGTTTCACCATCTCTTCGCCGAACTAGTGCACCTATACAATTTACCATTGTATTGGGTGTGTTGGGGACACAAGAGACTCTTTGTTATTTGGTTGCAACATTGTTTGAGAGAGACCATCTTCATCCTACGCCTCCTACAGATTGATAAACCTTAGGTCATCCACTTGAGGGAAATTTGCTACTGTCCTACAAACCTCTGCACTTGGAGGCCCAACAACGTCTACAAGAAGAAGGTTGTGTAGTAGACATCAAGCTCTTATCTGGCGCTGTTGCCGGGGAGGTGAGTGCTTGAAGGTATATCTTTAGATCTTGCAATCGAGTCTTTTAGTTTCTTGTTTTATCACTAGTTTAGTTTATAAAAGAAAACTATAAAAAATGGAATTGAGTTTGTCTCATACGCTTCATCTTTTTAATGTCTTTCGTGAGTATGATGGAAAGGATAATTGTGCTCAAGTGCTAGAAGAAGAGATCTCTAAAATGGTTGGCACTAAATATTTGAATGATGAGCATGATTGCAATGTTGTTAGTACGAATTCTTTGAATATCCATGATGCTAATGATGATTGCACTAGTTATGATGAAAGCATGCCTCCTATCTATGATGATTATTGTGATGACACGTATGCTTTAAAGAATAATGATAACCATGAAACTTGTCATCTTGATTTCAATTTTCAATCCCATGATAGTTACTTTCTTGAGTTTGCTCCCACTATTATCCATGAGAAGAATTTTGCTTATGTGGAGAGTAGTAAATTTTCTATGCTTGTAGATCATGAAAAGAATGCTTTAGGTGCTGGTTATATTGTTGAATTCATTCATGATGCTACTGAAAATTATTATGAGGGAGGAATATATGCTTGTAGGAATTGCAATAATATCAAGTTTCCTCTCTATGTGCTTAAAATCTTGAAGCTATGCTTGTTTTGCCTTCCTATGCAAGTTGATTATTGTTCCCATAAGTTGTTTGCTTACAAAATCCCTATGCATAGGAAGTGGGTTAGACTTAAATGTGCTAGTCATATTCTTCATGATGCTCTCTTTATGTTTCATTTCTTATCTTTTATGTGAGCATCGTTGAAATCATCATGCCTAGCTAAGGGCGTTAAACGATAGCGCTTGTTGGGAGGCAACCCAATTTTATTTTTATTCCATGCTTTTTGTTCCTGTTTAATAATAAATAATCCATCTAGCCTCTGTTTAGATGTGGTTTTATGCTTTTAATTAGTGTTTGTGCCAAGTAGAACCGTTGGGAAGACTTGGGGAAAGTCTTGTTGATCATGCTGTAAAAAACAGAAACTTTAGCGCTCACGAGAATTGCTGCCATTTTTATTTGGAAAGTGCTATTTAGTTAATTCTTTTTTCATATGATTAATAGATAAATTCTTCAGGTCCAGAAATTTATTTGAGAATTTTATGAGTTCCAGAAGTATACGTTTGATTCAGATTACTACAGACTGTTCTGTTTTTGACAGATTCTGTTTTTCGTGTGTTGTTTGTTTATTTTGATGAATCTATAGCTAGTAAAATAGTTTATAAACCATAGAGAAGTTGTAATACAGTAGGTTTGACACCAATATAAATAAATAATGAGTTAATTACA
Organism: Triticum urartu; assembly: GCF_003073215.2. Lineage (NCBI taxonomy): Eukaryota > Viridiplantae > Streptophyta > Magnoliopsida > Poales > Poaceae > Triticum > Triticum urartu. The sequence continues at coordinate 439,520,956 of NC_053023.1, forward strand.
GTACCTTGAAGTGGTGATTTATTTTCTTATACTAACGGAGCTTACGAGTTTTCTATTAAGTTTTGTGTTGTGAAGTTTTCAAGTTTTGGGTAAGGATTCGATGGACTATGGAATAAGGAGTGGAAAGAGCCTAATATTGGGGATTCCCAAGGCAACCCAAGGTAATATTCAAGGACAACCAAGAGCCTAAGCTTGGGGATGCCCCGGAAGGCATCCCCTCTTTCGTCTTCATTCATCGGTAACTTTACTTGGAGCTATATTTTTATTCGCCACATGATATGTGTTTTGCTTGGAGCGTAAATTTATTTTGTTAGGATTTGCTTGCTGTTATTTAGAACAATGTTTTGCATCTTTTATTTCAATAAAAGTGGCATTGATAGCCTTTACTATGCCTATTTTAGAAGTCCACATGTTGCTGTTTGAAAACAGAAAGCTTACCGCTGTTGCAATAATTCCCTAGAAAAGTCAGAATGTGATAAAATGTTGAAACCTTTTTCATATTAAGCTCTGATAAATTTACTACAGTGGTAATTTTCTTTCATAATTTTTGGAGCTAGGGAAGTATGGATGTTGCAGAATTCTTTACAGACAGTCCTGTTTAGGCAGATTGCTGTTATGTTTGCATTGTTTGCATATGTTTGCTTCTTTAATGATTCTATTTGACGATAGGACTATTAAATATGCAAAGGAATTTAGTATTCAATGTTGAATAATAATTTTAGTGATTTGCTACAGTAAAGTATGATAAGGTTTTGGCAATGGTTTATACTAACTTATCTCACGAGTCCTTGTTGAGTTTTGTGTGGATGAAGCTTTTGAGATTTAGGGAGACCTTGATATGAGAGGAATTAAGGAGACACAAAAGCTCAAGATTGGGGATGCCCAAGGCACCCCAAGATAATATTTCAAGAAGTCTCAAGCAACTAAGCTTGGGGATGCCCCGGTTGGCATCCCACCTTTCTTCTTCAACAATTATCGGTTAGTT